>NC_091306.1:38275383-38307883 GCF_038502225.1 Cherax quadricarinatus | reverse complement strand
GGAGTGTTGCTGAGAGTGTTGTTGGCTTGCCTGACCCCGGCCACACTGGGAGTGTTGCTGAGAGTGTTGTTGGCTTGCCTCACCCCGGCCACACTGGGAGTGTTGCTGAGAGTGTTGTTGGCTTGCCTCACCCCGGCCACACTGGGAGTGTTGCTGAGAGTGTTGTTGGCTTGCCTCACCCCGGCCACACTGAGAGTGTTGCTGAGAGTGTTGTTGGCTTGCCTCACCCCGGCCACACTGAGAGTGTTGCTGAGAGTGTTGTTGGCTTGCCTCACCCCGGCCACACTGAGAGTGTTGCTGAGTGTGTTGTTGACTTGCCTCACCCCGGCCACACTGAGAGTGTTGCTGAGAGTGTTGTTGACTTGCCTCACCCCGGCCACACTGAGAGTGTTGCTGAGTGTGTTGTTGACTTGCCTCACCCCGGCCACACTGAGAGTGTTGCTGAGTGTGTTGTTGACTTGCCTCACCCCAGCCACACTGAGAAAGTGTTAGTGACTTGCCTCACCCCAGCCACACTGAGAAAGTGTTAGTGACTTCCCTCACCCCAGCCACACTGAGATAGTGTTAGTGACTTGCCTCACCCCGGCCACACTGAGATAGTGTTGGTGACTTCCCTCACCCCGGCCACACTGAGATAGTGTTAGTGACTTCCCTCACCCCGGCCACACTGAGATAGTGTTAGTGACTTCCCTCACCCCGGCCACACTCCTGTGTCAATAATGTCTTTGGTCAAGTAATAAAGGGAATTGGAACACTGGAGCCATTACTTATAAACAAACATTACCCACCTATCCACACGCAGACCTACCCACACACTCCCTCTGATGTTCGTGCTGGGTGTTGTCAGGTCACCTCTAGTGTTTGTTTTAGTGCAGGTTAGTGTTGTCAGGTCACCTCTAGTTTGTTTTAGTGCAGGTTAGTGTTGTCAGGTCACCTCTAGTGTTTGTTTTAGTGCAGGTTAGTGTTGTCAGGTCAACTGTGGTGTTTGTTTTAGTGCAGGTTAGTGTTGTCAGGTCACCTCTAGTGTTTGTTTTAGTGCAGGTTAGTGTTGTCAGGTCACCTCTAGTGTTTGTTTTAGTGCAGGTTAGTGTTGTCAGGTCAACTGTGGTGTTTGTTTTAGTGCAGGTTAGTATTGTCAGGTCACCTCTAGTGTTTGTTTTAGTGCAGGTTAGTGTTGTCAGGTCACCTCTAGTGTTTGTTTTAGTGCAGGTTAGTGTTGTCAGGTCACCTCTAGTTTGTTTTAGTGCAGGTTAGTGTTGTCAGGTCACCTCTAATGTTTGTTTTAGTGCAGGTTAGTGTTGTCAGGTCAACTGTAGTGTTTGTTTTAGTGCAGGTTAGTGTTGTCATGTCAACTGTGGTGTTTGTTTTAGTGCAGGTTAGTGTTGTCAGGTCAACTGTGGTGTTTGTTTTAGTGCAGGTTAGTGTTGTCAGGTCACCTCTAGTGTTTGTTTTAGTGCAGGTTAGTGTTGTCAGGTCAACTGTAGTGTTTGTTTTAGTGCAGGTTAGTGTTGTCATGTCAACTGTGGTGTTTGTTTTAGTGCAGGTTAGTGTTGTCAGGTCAACTGTAGTGTTTGTTTTAGTGCAGGTTAGTGTTGTCAGGTCAACTGTGGTGTTTGTTTTAGTGCAGGTTAGTGTTGTCAGGTCACCTCTAGTGTTTGTTTTAGTGCAGGTTAGTGTTGTCAGGTCAACTGTGGTGTTTGTTTTAGTGCAGGTTAGTGTTGTCAGGTCAACTGTGGTGTTTGTTTTAGTGCAGGTTAGTGTTGTCAGGTCAACTGTGGTGTTTGTTTTAGTGCAGGTTAGTGTTGTCAGGTCAACTGTGGTGTTTGTTTTAGTGCAGGTTAGTGTTGTCAGGTCAACTGTGGTGTTTGTTTTAGTGCAGGTTAGTGTTGTCATGTCAACTGTGGTGTTTGTTTTAGTGCAGGTTAGTGTTGTCATGTCAACTGTGGTGTTTGTTTTAGTGCAGGTTAGTGTTGTCAGGTCAACTGTGGTGTTTGTTTTAGTGCAGGTTAGTGTTGTCATGTCAACTGTGGTGTTTGTTTTAGTGCAGGTTAGTGTTGTCAGGTCAACTGTGGTGTTTGTTTTAGTGCAGGTTAGTGTTGTCAGGTCAACTGTGGTGTTTGTTTTAGTGCAGGTTAGTGTTGTCATGTCAACTGTGGTGTTTGTTTTAGTGCAGGTTAGTGTTGTCATGTCAACTGTGGTGTTTGTTTTAGTGTAGGTTAGTGTTGTCATGTCAACTGTGGTGTTTGTTTTAGTGCAGGTTAGTGTTGTCAGGTCAACTGTGGTGTTTGTTTTAGTGCAGGTTAGTGTTGTCAGGTCAACTGTGGTGTTTGTTTTAGTGCAGGTTAGTGTTGTCAGGTCACCTCTAGTGTTTGTTTTAGTGCAGGTTAGTGTTGTCAGGTCACCTCTAGTGTTTGTTTTAGTGCAGGTTAGTGTTGTCAGGTCAACTGTGGTGTTTGTTTTAGTGCAGGTTAGTGTTGTCAGGTCAACTGTAGTGTTTGTTTTAGTGCAGGTTAGTGTTGTCAGGTCAACTGTAGTGTTTGTTTTAGTGCAGGTTAGTGTTGTCAGGTCACCTCTAGTGTTTGTTTTAGTGCAGGTTAGTGTTGTCAGGTCAACTGTAGTGTTTGTTTTAGTGCAGGTTAGTGTTGTCAGGTCAACTGTAGTGTTTGTTTTAGTGCAGGTTAGTGTTGTCAGGTCAACTGTGGTGTTTGTTTTAGTGCAGGTTAGTGTTGTCAGGTCAACTGTGGTGTTTGTTTTAGTGCAGGTTAGTGTTGTCAGGTCAACTGTAGTGTTTGTTTTAGTGCAGGTTAGTGTTGTCATGTCAACTGTGGTGTTTGTTTTAGTGCAGGTTAGTGTTGTCATGTCAACTGTGGTGTTTGTTTTAGTGCAGGTTAGTGTTGTCATGTCAACTGTGGTGTTTGTTTTAGTGCAGGTTAGTGTTGTCAGGTCAACTGTGGTGTTTGTTTTAGTGCAGGTTAGTGTTGTCAGGTCAACTGTAGTGTTTGTTTTAGTGCAGGTTAGTGTTGTCAGGTCAACTGTGGTGTTTGTTTTAGTGCAGGTTAGTGTTGTCAGGTCAACTGTGGTGTTTGTTTTAGTGCAGGTTAGTGTTGTCAGGTCAGCTGTAGTGTTTGTTTTAGTGCAGGTTAGTGTTGTCAGGTCAACTGTGGTGTTTGTTTTAGTGCAGGTTAGTGTTGTCAGGTCAACTGTGGTGTTTGTTTTAGTGCAGGTTAGTGTTGTCATGTCAACTGTGGTGTTTGTTTTAGTGCAGGTTAGTGTTGTCAGGTCAACTGTGGTGTTTGTTTTAGTGCAGGTTAGTGTTGTTAGGTCACCTCTAGTGTTTGTTTTAGTGCAGGTTAGTGTTGTCAGGTCAACTGTAGTGTTTGTTTTAGTGCAGGTTAGTGTTGTCAACTGTGGTGTTTGTTTTAGTGCAGTTTAGTGTTGTCAGGTCAACTGTAGTGTTTGTTTTAGTGCAGGTTAGTGTTGTCAGGTCAACTGTGGTGTTTGTTTTAGTGCAGGTTAGTGTTGTCAGGTCAACTGTGGTGTTTGTTTTAGTGCAGGTTAGTGTTGTCAGGTCAACTGTGGTGTTTGTTTTAGTGCAGGTTAGTGTTGTCAGGTCAACTGTGGTGTTTGTTTTAGTGCAGGTTAGTGTTGTCAGGTCAACTGTGGTGTTTGTTTTAGTGCAGGTTAGTGTTGTCAGGTCAACTGTGGTGTTTGTTTTAGTGCAGGTTAGTGTTGTCATGTCAACTGTGGTGTTTGTTTTAGTGCAGGTTAGTGTTGTCATGTCAACTGTGGTGTTTGTTTTAGTGCAGGTTAGTGTTGTCAGGTCAACTGTGGTGTTTGTTTTAGTGCAGGTTAGTGTTGTCATGTCAACTGTGGTGTTTGTTTTAGTGCAGGTTAGTGTTGTCAGGTCAACTGTGGTGTTTGTTTTAGTGCAGGTTAGTGTTGTCAGGTCAACTGTGGTGTTTGTTTTAGTGCAGGTTAGTGTTGTCATGTCAACTGTGGTGTTTGTTTTAGTGCAGGTTAGTGTTGTCATGTCAACTGTGGTGTTTGTTTTAGTGTAGGTTAGTGTTGTCATGTCAACTGTGGTGTTTGTTTTAGTGCAGGTTAGTGTTGTCAGGTCAACTGTGGTGTTTGTTTTAGTTCAGGTTAGTGTTGTCAGGTCAACTGTGGTGTTTGTTTTAGTGCAGGTTAGTGTTGTCAGGTCACCTCTAGTGTTTGTTTTAGTGCAGGTTAGTGTTGTCAGGTCAACTGTGGTGTTTGTTTTAGTGCAGGTTAGTGTTGTCAGGTCAACTGTAGTGTTTGTTTTAGTGCAGGTTAGTGTTGTCAGGTCAACTGTAGTGTTTGTTTTAGTGCAGGTTAGTGTTGTCAGGTCACCTCTAGTGTTTGTTTTAGTGCAGGTTAGTGTTGTCAGGTCAACTGTAGTGTTTGTTTTAGTGCAGGTTAGTGTTGTCAGGTCAACTGTAGTGTTTGTTTTAGTGCAGGTTAGTGTTGTCAGGTCAACTGTGGTGTTTGTTTTAGTGCAGGTTAGTGTTGTCAGGTCAACTGTGGTGTTTGTTTTAGTGCAGGTTAGTGTTGTCAGGTCAACTGTAGTGTTTGTTTTAGTGCAGGTTAGTGTTGTCATGTCAACTGTGGTGTTTGTTTTAGTGCAGGTTAGTGTTGTCATGTCAACTGTGGTGTTTGTTTTAGTGCAGGTTAGTGTTGTCATGTCAACTGTGGTGTTTGTTTTAGTGCAGGTTAGTGTTGTCAGGTCAACTGTGGTGTTTGTTTTAGTGCAGGTTAGTGTTGTCAGGTCAACTGTAGTGTTTGTTTTAGTGCAGGTTAGTGTTGTCAGGTCAACTGTGGTGTTTGTTTTAGTGCAGGTTAGTGTTGTCAGGTCAACTGTGGTGTTTGTTTTAGTGCAGGTTAGTGTTGTCAGGTCAACTGTAGTGTTTGTTTTAGTGCAGGTTAGTGTTGTCAGGTCAACTGTGGTGTTTGTTTTAGTGCAGGTTAGTGTTGTCAGGTCAACTGAAGAAGAGTTACATTTATGGTAATGCAGAACTGTACAATCTTAAGAGTGTATATGTTTCTCCAGAGTATGCAGAGTTCCTCTGCTTGTTGCACTTTGTATTTTTAGATCAATATAGCAGTGTAACAGTTGTGTTCTGGCACTTGACCATTATATTACTTTTCATCATTCTGAAGTGTTGGTGCTTCCTGACTATCACAGTTATTCATGTATATAAAGTTTCTTTCACTTGAAGTATGTAGAGTAACTCAGTGATTCTCGTGTAGTCTTCCATATTATCTTTGATCTGGCTTTAATCTTCCTCAGTGGAACATGTTTTATATACTGGATGATGGCTGTCCCACCTGCTGAACCACTGTCACACAATTACGGAGGCGCTGCAACATAACTAATAGGCACATGTTATATACACAATTTTTTGTAAATGAGTTTGACAAATGTGATCATGAGATGATTGCACACAAAATGAAGGCCATAGGCATAGCGGGGGAGGTAGGCAGATGGAGTTTCAAATTTCTAACACAAACAACAAAGATTAGTATTAAACAGAACAAAATCCATCAACAGCGAGGTAATAAGATCACTTCCCCAGTGCACAGTCCTGGCACCTCTACTGTTTCTTATTCTTATAACAGACACATAACACCCGTCACAGTTTTGTATCATCATTTGCACTAAAATAAGCATCAAAGTAACCTCGGTGAAAGACTTTAAAAATTGCAGTAAGACTTAAGCATGGTTTTCAAGTGGGTAGTGGAGAACATGACCTTCATTGGTAACTTCCAGCTGCTTACATCTGGAAATATTGAGCAACTCAAAAGGGACACTGTGTACAAAAGTCAAGTGGCTCATCATATAGAACGAAAAAACTCGTGAAAAAAAAAACCGAGAGTAATTATGTCGACTGACCTTTCTTTCAAAGATCAGTGTAAGGCAAATGTCACGACAGCCAGGTGATTAAGGTGGATAATGATAACTTTCAAAACAAGGGAAATAAGTGCCAGTGGTAACACTTTTCAAATCACTTTGAGGCTGTGAGGTGTGTGTGTGTGTGTGTGTGTGTGTGTGGGTATGTGGTGTGTTGGGCTGTGAGGTGTGTGTGTGTGTGTGTGTGTGGGTATGTGGTGTGTTGGGCTGTGAGGTGTGTGTGTGTGCGTGTGGGTATGTGGTGTGTTGGGCTGTGAGGTGTGTGTGTGGGGGTATGTGGTGTGTTGGGCTGTGAGGTGTGTGTGTGTGGGTATGTGGTGTGTTGGGCTGTGAGGTGTGTGTGTGTGGGTATGTGGTGTGTTGGGCTGTGAGGTGTGTGTGTGTGGGTATGTGGTGTGTTGGGCTGTGAGGTGTGTGTGTGTGGGTATGTGGTGTGTTGGGCTGTGAGGTGTGTGTGTGTGGGTATGTGGTGTGTTGGGCTGTGAGGTGTGTGTGTGGGTATGTGGTGTGTTGGGCTGTGAGGTGTGTGTGTGTGGGTATGTGGTGTGTTGGGCTGTGAGGTGTGTGTGTGTGGGTATGTGGTGTGTTGGGCTGTGAGGTGTGTGTGTGTGGGTATGTGGTGTGTTGGGCTGTGAGGTGTGTGTGTGTGTGTGGGTATGTGTGTGTGTGTGGGTATGTGGTGTGTTGGGCTGTGAGGTGTGTGTGTGTGGGTATGTGGTGTGTTGGGCTGTGAGGTGTGTGTGTGTGTGTGTGTGTGTGTGGGTATGTGGTGTGTTGGGCTGTGAGGTGTGTGTGTGTGTGGGTATGTGGTATGATGGGCTGTGAGGTGTGTGTGTGTGTGTGTGTGTGTGGGTATGTGGTGTGTTGGGCTGTGAGGTGTGTGTGTGTGTGTGTGGGTATGTGGTGTGTTGGGCTGTGAGGTGTGTGTGTGTGGGTATGTGGTGTGTTGGGCTGTGAGGTGTGTGTGTGTGTGTGTGTATGTGTGTGGATATGTGGTGTGTTGGGCTGTGAGGTGTGTGTGTGTGTGTGTGTGGGTATGTGGTGTGTTGGGCTGTGAGGTGTGTGTGTGTGTGTGTGGGTATGTGGTGTGTTGGGCTGTGAGGTGTGTGTGTGTGTGTGTGTGTGGGTATGTGGTGTGTTGGGCTGTGAGGTGTGTGTGTGTGTGTGTGTGTGTGTGGGTATGTGGTGTGTTGGGCTGTGAGGTGTGTGTGTGTGTGTGTGTGGGTATGTGGTGTGTTGGGCTGTGAGGTGTGTGTGTGTGTGTGTGTGGGTATGTGGTGTGTTGGGCTGTGAGGTGTGTGTGTGTGTGTGTGTGTGTGGGTATGTGGTATGATGGGCTGTGAGGTGTGTGTGTGTGTGTGTGTGTGTGGGTATGTGGTGTGTTGGGCTGTAAGAGGTATGTGTGTGTATGTGGTGTGTTGGGCTGAGAGATGTGTATGTGGTGTGTTGCGCTGTGAGAGGTATGTGTGTGTATAAGAACATAAGAACATAAGAATCGAGGAACACTGCAGAAGGCCTACTGGCCCATACAAGGCAGGTCCTTATCAAAACGAGCTCTACCTAAAGCTACCCAAGAAATAACTCCCGTACCCAATGACACCAATCAAACCCAGCTCCTCCCACCCATATATTTGTCTAATCTCTTCTTAAAGCTACCCAAAGTCCTAGCCTCTGTCACCCAACTGGGAAGATTGTTCCACGTGGTGTGTTGGGCTGTGAGACGTGTGTGTGTGTGCGGTGTGTTGGGCTGTGAGAGGGGTGTGTGTGTGTGTGTGTGTGTGTGTGTGTGTGTGTGCGTGTGTGTGTGTGTGTGTTGGGCTGTGGTTGGGCTGTGATAGGAGTGTGTGTATGTGGTGCGTTGGACTGTGAAATGTGTGTGTGTGTATGTGGTGTTGAGCTGTGAGAGGTGTGTGTGTTTGTATGTGGTGTGTTGGACTGTGAGGTGTGTGTGTGTGTGTGTACTCACCTACTTGTGGTTGCAGGGGTTGAGTCTTAGCTCCTGTATGTGGTATCTTGGGCTGTGAGAGGTATGTGTGTGTGTGTGTGTGTGTGTGTGTGTGTGTGTGTGTGTGTGTATACTCACCTAATTGTACTTACCAAATTGTGGTTGCAGGGGTCGAGCCTTAGCTCCTGGCCCCGCCTCTTCACTGATCACTACTAGGCCCTCTCTCTCTTTCTCTGCTCCCTGAGCTTTGTCATACCTCGTCTTAAAGCTATGTATGGTTCCTGCCTCCACTACGTCACTTGCTAGGCTATTCCATGGCTTGACTACTCTATGACTGAAGAAATACTTCCTAACATCCCTTTGATTCATCTGAGTCTTCAACTTCCAATTGTGACCTCTTGTGTCTGTGTCCCATCTCTGGAACATCATGTCTCCCTCTCTGGAACATCATGTCTCCCTCTCTGGAACATCATGTCTCCCTCTCTGGAACATCATGTCTCCCTCTCTGGAACATCATGTCTCCCTCTCTGGAACATCATGTCTCCCTCTCTGGAACATCATGTCTCCCTCTCTGGAACATCATGTCTCCCTCTCTGGAACATCATGTCTCCCTCTCTGGAACATCATGTCTCCCTCTCTGGAACATCATGTCTCCCTCTCTGGAACATCATGTCTCCCTCTCTGGAACATCATGTCTCCCCTGACCCTCCTGTCCTCCAGTGTCGTCAGGCCGATTTCCCTTAACCTTTCCTCGTACAACATTCCCTTGAGCTCTGGGACTAGCCTTGTTGCAAACCTTTGTACTTTCTCTAATTTCTTGACGTGCTTGACCAGGTGTGGGTTCCAGACTGGTGCTGCGTACTCCAGTATGGGCCTGACGTACACACTGTACAGTATCTTGAACGCTTCCTTACTAAAGTACTCACCTAATTGTGGTTGCAGGGGTCGAGACACAGCTCCTGGCCCCGAGTGTATGTGTGTGTGTGTGTGTGTGTGTGTGTGTGTGTGTGTGTGTGTGTGTGTGTGTGTGTGTAACTTGTACGGAAACCTGTCTTATGCTGTGGAGATGGAGCCTTTGTTATAGTGTGGAGATGGAGCCTTTGTTATAGTGTGGAGATGGAGCCTTTGTTATAGTGTGGAGATGGAGCCTTTGTTATAGTGTGGAGATGGAGCCTTTGTTATAGTGTGGAGATGGAGCCTTTGTTATAGTGTGGAGATGGAGCCTTTGTTATAGTGTGGAGATGGAGCCTTTGTTATAGTGTGGAGATGGAACCTTTGTTATAGTGTGGAGATGGAACCTTTGTTATAGTGTGGAGATGAAACCTTTGTTATAGTGTGGAGATGGAACCTTTGTAATAGTGTGGAGATGGAACCTTTGTTATAGTGTGGAGATGGAACCTTTGTTATAGTGTGGAGATGAAACCTTTGTTATAGTGTGGAGATGAAACCTTTGTTATAGTGTGGAGATGGAACCTTTGTAATAGTGTGGAGATGGAACCTTTGTTATAGTGTGGAGATGGAACCTTTGTTATAGTGTGGAGATGGAACCTTTGTTATAGTGTGGAGATGGAACCTTTGTTATAGTGTGGAGATGGAGCCTTTGTTATAGTGTGGAGATGGAGCCTTTGTTATAGTGTGGAGATGAAACCTTTGTTATAGTGTGGAGATGGAACCTTTGTTATAGTGTGGAGATGGAGCCTTTGTTATAGTGTCTAGATGGAGCCTTTGTTATAGTGTCTAGATGGAACCTTTGTTATAGTGTGGAGATGGAACCTTTGTTATAGTGTGGAGATGGAACCTTTGTTATAGTGTGGAGATGGAACCTTTGTTATAGTGTCTAGATGGAACCTTTGTTATAGTGTCTAGATGGAACCTTTGTTATAGTGTCTAGATGGAGCCTTTGTTATAGTGTCTAGATGGAACCTTTGTTATAGTGTGGAGATGGAACCTTTGTTATAGTGTCTAGATGGAGACCTTCTAATAGTGTCTAGATGGAACCTTTGTTATAGTGTCTAGATGGAGCCTTTGTTATAGTGTGGAGATGGAACCTTTCTTATAGTGTCTAGATGGAGCCTTTGTTATAGTGTCTAGATGGAACCTTTGTTATAGTGTCTAGATGGAGCCTTTGTTATAGTGTCTAGATGGAACCTTTGTTATAGTGTGGAGATGGAACCTTTGTTATAGTGTCTAGATGGAACCTTTGTTATAGTGTGGAGATGGAACCTTTGTTATAGTGTGGAGATGGAACCTTTGTTATAGTGTCTAGATGGAACCTTTGTTATAGTGTGGAGATGGAACCTTTGTTATAGTGTCTAGATGGAACCTTTGTTATAGTGTGGAGATGGAACCTTTGTTATAGTGTGGAGATGGAACCTTTGTTATAGTGTCTAGATGGAACCTTTGTTATAGTGTCTAGATGGAACCTTTGTTATAGTGTCTAGATGGAGCCTTTGTTATAGTGTCTAGATGGAACCTTTGTTATAGTGTGGAGATGGAACCTTTGTTATAGTGTCTAGATGGAGACCTTCTAATAGTGTCTAGATGGAACCTTTGTTATAGTGTCTAGATGGAGCCTTTGTTATAGTGTGGAGATGGAACCTTTCTTATAGTGTCTAGATGGAGCCTTTGTTATAGTGTCTAGATGGAACCTTTGTTATAGTGTCTAGATGGAGCCTTTGTTATAGTGTCTAGATGGAACCTTTGTTATAGTGTGGAGATGGAACCTTTGTTATAGTGTCTAGATGGAACCTTTGTTATAGTGTGGAGATGGAACCTTTGTTATAGTGTCTAGATGGAGACCTTCTAATAGTGTCTAGATGGAACCTTTGTTATAGTGTCTAGATGGAGCCTTTGTTATAGTGTGGAGATGGAACCTTTCTTATAGTGTCTAGATGGAGCCTTTGTTATAGTGTCTAGATGGAACCTTTGTTATAGTGTCTAGATGGAGCCTTTGTTATAGTGTCTAGATGGAACCTTTGTTATAGTGTGGAGATGGAACCTTTGTTATAGTGTCTAGATGGAACCTTTGTTATAGTGTCTAGATGGAACCTTTGTTATAGTGTCTAGATGGAGCCTTTGTTATAGTGTCTAGATGGAACCTTTGTTATAGTGTGGAGATGGAGCCTTTGTTATAGTGTGGAGATGGAACCTTTGTTATAGTGTCTAGATGGAGCCTTTGTTATAGTGTGGAGATGGAGCCTTTGTTATAGTGTGGAGATGGAACCTTTGTTATAGTGTGGAGATGGAACATTTGTTATAGTGTGGAGATGGAACCTTTGTTATAGTGTGGAGATGGAGCCTTTGTTATAGTGTGGAGATGGAACCTTTGTTATAGTGTGGAGATGGAACCTTTGTTATAGTGTCTAGACGGAACCTTTGTTATAGTGTGGAGATGGAACCTTTGTTATGGTGTGGAGGTGAAACCTTTGTTATATTGTGGAGATGGAACCTTTGTTATAGTGTGGAGTTGGAACCTTTGTTATAGTGTGGAGATCGAGCCTTTGTTATAGTCTCTAGATGGAGCCTTTGTTATAGTGTGGAGATGGAACCTTTGTTATAGTGTGGAGATGGAACCTTTGTTATAGTGTCTAGATGGAACCTTTGTTATAGTGTGGAGATGGAGCCTTTGTTATAGTGTCTAGATGGAGCCTTTGTTATAGTGTGGAGATGGAACCTTTGTCATAGTGTCTAGATGGAACCTTTGTTATAGTGTGGAGATGGAGCCTTTGTTATAGTGTCTAGATGGAGCCTTTGTTATAGTGTGGAGATGGAACCTTTGTTATAGTGTGGAGATGGAACCTTTTTATAGTGTCTAGATGGAACCTTTGTTATAGTGTGGAGATGGAGCCTTTGTTATAGTGTTGAGATGGAACCTTTGTTATAGTGTCTAGATGGAACCTTTGTTATAGTGTGGAAATGGAACCTTTGTTATAGTGTGGAGATGTGTCTAGATGGAACCTTTGTTATAGTGTGGAGATGGAACCTTTGTTATAGTGTGGAGATGGAACCTTTGTTATAGTGTGGAGATGGAACCTTTGTTATAGTGTGGAGATGGAGCCTTTGTTATAGTGTCTAGGTGGAGCCTTTGTTATTGTGTGAAGATGGAACATTTGTTATAGTGTCTAGATGGAACCTTTGTCATAGTGTGGAGATGGAACCTTTGTTATAGTGTGGAGATGGAACCTTTGTTATAGTGTCTAGATGGAACCTTTGTTATAGTGTGGAGATGGAACCTTTGTTATAGTGTGGAGATGGAACCTTTGTTATAGTGTCTAGATGGAAAATTTGTTATAGTGTGGAAATGGAACCTTTGTTATTGTGTGGAGATGGAGCCTTTGTTATAGTGTGGAGATGGAACCTTTGTTATAGTGTCTAGATGGAACCATTGTTATAGTGTGGAAATGCAACATTTGTTATAGTGTGGAGATGGAACCTTTGTTATAGTGTGGAGATGGAACCTTTGTTATAGTGTCTAGATGGAACCTTTGTTATAGTGTGGAAATGGAACCTTTGTTATAGTGTGGAGATGGAACCTTTGTTATAGTGTCTAGATGGAACCTTTGTTATAGTGTGGAAATGGAACCTTTGTTATAGTGTGGAGATGGAACCTTTGTTATAGTGTGGAGATGGAGCCTTTGTTATAGGTGGAGATGGAACCTTTGTTATAGTGTGGAGATGGAACCTTTGTTATAGTGTCTAGATGGAACCTTTGTTATAGTGTGGAGATGGAACCTTTGTTATAGTGTGGAGATGGAACCTTTGTTATAGTGTCTAGATGGAACCTTTGTTATAGTGTCTAGATGGAGCCTTTGTTATAGTGTCTAGATGGAACCTTTGTTATAGTGTCTAGATGGAGCCTTTGTTATAGTGTCTAGATGGAACCTTTGTTATAGTGTCTAGATGGAGCCTTTGTTATAGTGTCTATATGGAACCTTTGTTATAGTATGGAGATGGAACCTTTGTTATAGTGTGGAGATGGAACCTTTGTTATAGTGTGGAGATGGAACCTTTGTTATAGTGTGGAGATGGAACCTTTGTTATAGTGTCTAGATGGAACCTTTGTAATAGTGTCTAGATGGAGCCTTTGTTATAGTGTCTAGATGGAACCTTTGTTATAGTGTCTAGATGGAGCCTTTGTTATAGTGTGGAGATGGAACCTTTGTTATAGTGTGGAGATGGAGCCTTTGTTATAGTGTCTATATGGAACCTTTGTTATAATATGGAGATGGAACCTTTGTTATAGTGTGGAGATGGAACCTTTGTTATAGTGTGGAGATGGAACCTTTGTTATAGTGTGGAGATGGAACCTTTGTTATAGTGTCTAGATGGAACCTTTGTTATAGTGTCTAGATGGAACCTTTGTTATAGTGTCTAGATGGAGCCTTTGTTATAGTGTGGAGATGGAACCTTTGTTATAGTGTCTAGATGGAATTTTTGTTATAGTGTCTAGATGGAACCTTTGTTATAGTGTCTAGATGGAACCTTTGTTATAGTGTGGAAATGGAACCTTTGTTATTGTGTGGAGATGGAGCCTTTGTTATAGTGTGGAGATGGAACCTTTGTTATAGTGTGGAGATGGAACCTTTGTTATAGTGTGGAGATGGAACCTTTGTTATAGTGTCTAGATGGAACCTTTGTTATAGTGTGGAAATGGAACCTTTGTTATAGTGTGGAGATGGAACCTTTGTTATAGTGTGGAGATGGAACCTTTGTTATAGTGTGGAGATGGAACCTTTGTTATAGTGTGGAGTTGGAACCTTTGTTATAGTGTGGAAATGGAGCCTTTGTTATAGTGTCTAGATGGAGCCTTTGTTATAGTGTGGAGATGGAGCCTTTGTTATAGTGTCTAGATGGAGCCTTTGTTATAGCGTCTAGATGGAGCCTTTGTTATAGTGTCTAGAAGGAGCCTTTGTTATAGTGTCTAGATGGAACCTTTGTTATAGTGTGGAGATGGAGCCTTTGTTATAGTGTGGAGATGGAACCTTTGTTATAGTGTCTAGATGGAACCTTTGTTATAGTGTCTAGATGGAGCCTTTGTTTTAGTGTGGAGATGGAGCCTTTGTTATTGTGTCTAGATGGAACCTTTGTTATAGTGTCTAGATGGAGCCTTTGTTATAGTGTCTAGATGGAACCTTTGTTATAGTGTGGAGATGGAGCCTTTGTTATAGTGTGGAGATAGAACCTTTGTTATAGTGTCTAGATGGAACCTTTGTTATAGTGTCTAGATGGAACCTTTGTTATAGTGTGGAGATGGAACCTTTGTTATAGTGTGGAGATGGAACCTTTGTTATAGTGTGGAGATGGAACCTTTGTTATAGTGTGGAGATGGAACCTTTGTTATAGTGTCTAGATGGAACCTTTGTTATAGTGTCAAGATGGAACCTTTGTTATAGTGTGGAGATGGAACCTTTGTTATAGTGTGGAGATGGAACCTTTGTTATAGTGTGGAGATGGAACCTTTGTTATAGTGTGGAGATGGAACCTTTGTTATAGTGTGGTGATGGAACATTTGTTATAGTGTGGAGATGGAACCTTTGTTATAGTGTGGAGATGGAGCCTTTGTTATAGTGTGGAGATGGAACCTTTGTTATAGTGTGGAGATGGAACCTTTGTTATAGTGTCTAGATGGAACCTTTGTTATAGTGTGGAGATGGAACCTTTGTTATAGTGTGGAGATGGAACCTTTGTTATAGTGTGGAGATGGAACCTTTGTTATAGTGTCTAGATGGAACCTTTGTTATAGTTTGGAAATGCAACATTTGTTATAGTGTGGAGATGGAACCTTTGTTATAGTGTGGAGATGGAACCTTTGTTATAGTGTCTAGATGGAACCTTTGTTATAGTGTGGAAATGGAACCTTTGTTATAGTGTGGAGATGGAACCTTTGTTATAGTGTCTAGATGGAACCTTTGTTATAGTGTGTAAATGGAACCTTTGTTATAGTGTGGAGATGGAACCTTTGTTATAGTGTGGAGATGGAGCCTTTGTTATAGGTGGAGATGGAACCTTTGTTATAGTGTGGAGATGGAACCTTTGTTATAGTGTCTAGATGGAACCTTTGTTATAGTGTGGAGATGGAACCTTTGTTATAGTGTGGAGATGGAACCTTTCTTATAGTGTCTAGATGGAACCTTTGTTATAGTGTCTAGATGGAGCCTTTGTTATAGTGTCTAGATGGAACCTTTGTTATAGTGTCTAGATGGAGCCTTTGTTATAGTGTCTTGATGGAACCTTTGTTATAGTGTCTAGATGGAGCCTTTGTTATAGTGTCTTTATGGAACCTTTGTTATAGTATGGAGATGGAACCTTTGTTATAGTGTGGAGATGGAACCTTTGTTATAGTGTGGAGATGGAACCTTTGTTATAGTGTGGAGATGGAACCTTTGTTATAGTGTCTAGATGGAACCTTTGTTATAGTGTCTAGATGGAGCCTTTGTTATAGTGTCTAGATGGAACCTTTGTTATAGTGTCTAGATGGAGCCTTTGTTATAGTGTGGAGATGGAACCTTTGTTATAGTGTGGAGATGGAGCCTTTGTTATAGTGTCTATATGGAACCTTTGTTATAGTATGGAGATGGAACCTTTGTTATAGTGTGGAGATGGAACCTTTGTTATAGTGTGGAGATGGAACCTTTGTTATAGTGTGGAGATGGAACCTTTGTTATAGTGTCTAGATGGAACCTTTGTTATAGTGTCTAGATGGAACCTTTGTTATAGTGTCTAGATGGAGCCTTTGTTATAGTGTGGAGATGGAACGTTTGTTATAGTGTCTAGATGGAATTTTTGTTATAGTGTCTAGATGGAACCTTTGTTATAGTGTCTAGATGGAACCTTTGTTATAGTGTGGAAATGGAACCTTTGTTATTGTGTGGAGATGGAGCCTTTGTTATAGTGTGGAGATGGAACCTTTGTTATAGTGTGGAGATGGAACCTTTGTTATAGTGTGGAGATGGAACCTTTGTTATAGTGTCTAGATGGAACCTTTGTTATAGTGTGGAAATTGAACCTTTGTTATAGTGTGGAGATGGAACCTTTGTTATAGTGTGGAGATGGAACCATTGTTATAGTGTGGAGATGGAACCTTTGTTATATTGTCTAGATGGAACCTTTGTTATAGTGTGGAAATGGAGCCTTTGTTATAGTGTCTAGATGGAGCCTTTGTTATAGTGTGGAGATGGAGCCTTTGTTATAGTGTCTAGATGGAGCCTTTGTTATAGCATCTAGATGGAGCCTTTGTTATAGTGTCTAGAAGGAGCCTTTGTTATAGTGTCTAGATGGAACCTTTGTTATAGTGTGGAGATGGAGCCTTTGTTATAGTGTGGAGATGGAACCTTTGTTATAGTGTCTAGATGGAACCTTTGTTATAGTGTCTAGATGGAGCCTTTGTTTTAGTGTGGAGATGGAGCCTTTGTTATTGTGTCTAGATGGAACCTTTGTTATAGTGTCTAGATGGAGCCTTTGTTATAGTGTCTAGATGGAACCTTTGTTATAGTGTGGAGATGGAGCCTTTGTTATAGTGTGGAGATAGAACCTTTGTTATAGTGTCTAGATGGAACCTTTGTTATAGTGTCTAGATGGAACCTTTGTTATAGTGTGGAGATGGAACCTTTGTTATAGTGTGGAGATGGAACCTTTGTTATAGTGTGGAGATGGAACCTTTGTTATAGTGTGGAGATGGAACCTTTGTTATAGTGTCTAGATGGAACCTTTGTTATAGTGTCTAGATGGAACCTTTGTTATAGTGTCAAGATGGAACCTTTGTTATAGTGTGGAGATGGAACCTTTGTTATAGTGTGGAGATGGAACCTTTGTTATAGTGTGGAGATGGAACCTTTGTTATAGTGTGGAGATGGAACCTTTGTTATAGTGTGGTGATGGAACATTTGTTATAGTGTGGAGATGGAGCCTTTGTTATAGTGTGGAGATGGAACCTTTGTTATAGTGTGGAGATGGAACCTTTGTTATAGTGTCTAGATGGAACCTTTGTTATAGTGTGGAGATGGAACCTTTGTTATAGTGTGGAGATGGAACCTTTGTTATAGTGTCTAGATGGAACCTTTGTTATAGTGTGGAGATGGAGCCTTTGTTATAGTGTCTAGATGGAACCTTTGTTATAGTGTCTAGATGGAGCCTTTGTTATAGTGTCTAGATGGAACCTTTGTTATAGTGTGGAGATTGAACCTTTGTTATAGTGTGGAGATGGAGCCTTTGTTATAGTGTCTATATGGAACCTTTGTTATAGTATGGAGATGGAACCTTTGTTATAGTGTGGAGATGGAACCTTTGTTATAGTGTGGAGATGGAACCTTTGTTATAGTGTGGAGATGGAACCTTTGTTATAGTGTCTAGATGGAACCTTTGTTATAGTGTCTAGATGGAACCTTTGTTATAGTGTCTAGATGGAGCCTTTGTTATAGTGTGGAGATGGAACCTTTGTTATTGTGTCTAGATGGAATTTTTGTTATAGTGTCTAGATGGAACCTTTGTTATAGTGTCTAGATGAAACCTTTGTTATAGTGTGGAAATGGAACCTTTGTTATTGTGTGGAGATGGAGCCTTTGTTAGAGTGTGGAGATGGAACCTTTGTTATAGTGTGGAGATGGAACCTTTGTTATAGTGTGGAGATGGAACCTTTGTTATAGTGTCTAGATGGAACCTTTGTTATAGTGTGGAAATGGAGCCTTTGTTATAGTGTCTAGATGGAGCCTTTGTTATAGTGTGGAGATGGAGCCTTTGTTATAGTGTCTAGATGGAGCCTTTGTTATAGCGTCTAGATGGAGCCTTTGTTATAGTGTCTAGAAGGAGCCTTTGTTATAGTGTCTAGATGGAACCTTTGTTATAGTGTGGAGATGGAGCCTTTGTTATAGTGTGGAGATGGAACCTTTGTTATAGTGTCTAGATGGAACCTTTGTTATAGTGTCTAGATGGAGCCTTTGTTATAGTGTGGAGATGGAGCCTTTGTTATTGTGTCTAGATGGAACCTTTGTTATAGTGTCTAGATGGAGCCTTTGTTATAGTGTCTAGATGGAACCTTTGTTATAGTGTGGAGATGGAGCCTTTGTTATAGTGTGGAGATAGAACCTTTGTTATAGTGTCTAGATGGAACCTTTGTTATAGTGTCTAGATGGAACCTTTGTTATAGTGTGGAGATGGAACCTTTGTTATAGTGTGGAGATGGAACCTTTGTTATAGTGTGGAGATGGAACCTTTGTTATAGTGTGGAGATGGAACCTTTGTTATAGTGTCTAGATGGAACCTTTGTTATAGTGTCTAGATGGAACCTTTGTTATAGTGTCAAGATGGAACCTTTGTTATAGTGTGGAGATGGAACCTTTGTTATAGTGTGGAGATGGAACCTTTGTTATAGTGTGGAGATGGAACCTTTGTTATAGTGTGGAGATGGAACCTTTGTTATAGTGTGGAGATGGAACATTTGTTATAGTGTGGAGATGGATCCTTTGTTATAGTGTGGAGATGGAACCTTTGTTATAGTGTGGAGATGGAACCTTTGTTATAGTGTGGAGATGGAACCTTTGTTATAATGTGGAGATGGAACCTTTGTTATAGTGTGGAGATGGAACCTTTGTTATAGTGCGGAGATGGAACCTTTGTTATAGTGTGGAGATGGAACCTTTGTTATAGTGTGGAGATGGAACATTTGTTATAGTGTGGAGATGGAACCTTTGTTATAGTGTGGAGATGGAACCTTTGTTATAGTGTGGAGATGGAACCTTTGTTATAGTGTGGAGATGGAACCTTTGTTATAGTGTCTAGATGGAACCTTTGTTATAGTGTCTAGATGGAACCTTTGTTATAGTGTGGAGATGGAACCTTTGTTATAGTGTCTAGATGGAACCTTTGTTATAGTGTGGAGATGGAACCTTTGTTATAGTGTGGAGATGGAACCTTTGTTATAGTGTCTAGATGGAACCTTTGTTATAGTGTCTAGATGGAACCTTTGTTATAGTGTGGAGATGGAACCTTTGTTATAGTGTCTAGATGGAATCTTTGTTATAGTGTGGAGATGGAACCTTTGTTATAGTGTGGAGATGGAACCTTTGTTATAGTGTGGAGATGGAACCTTTGTTATAGCGTCTAGAAGGTACCTTGTTATAGCGTCTAGAAGGAACCTTGTTATAGCGTCTAGAAGGAACCTTGTTATAGCGTGTTGCAACCCCTGAATGGTTGCAATGATTATTATGTATATATATAATTATTACTTTTTCATATAATTTTATATTACTTATATTTGCGATAATAGCTAAATCGTAAATGTATTGCTTTATATTGTTATTTGACGTAGTTTCCTTTGTTAGGTACGATGTAACATATTATGTGCTCAGTTCAAATCTTGATTGTCTAACTACTGTAATTATCGCTGTTTGCTCGTTATATTGCCGGCTTCTTGCTGGGCGACTGCTGTCCACGGAGCTATCACGTGATCGAGGGGGGGGGGTGTCCTCACCTTGCCTGAAGTATTGAGTCTGCTCTAGACTCGCTTGGTGGTTGGACAGATTGTCTGTCTCATTATTCTTGTTAGTTCTGTAGAACTCTGTTCACAGAACATTGTATAGACTTAGTGATTTTCGATGTTGTACTGAGGTTGTGTGTTGCATAGACACTCTGAGTATCTCAGGTCCTTAGCTGTAGCTTCTGACCTAACTTTGTACTGGTTTCTGTATATTATCACAGTCGGGGATTTTCTTATGCTGAACTTAGATTCAGTAGTATGGGAGTTTTGTGACTTTTGTGGAAGATCTGCTGATGGTCCCTACTTAGTGTCGTTATATTATCTCCTTGTTCCTGATTCTGTGTTGCAGTTGCTTGTTATATTGCTATTGGTCTTAGCATTCTTTATTGTTCAAGCAGACTGTTCTGGTTGCCAGTCGGTCAAGAAGTTAGTTTATTTGAGGACTTTGTCAGTCACTTGTTTAAGTCTAGTCGAGTCGTGAGACATAGCGAACTACTTTGAGCACTTACATACATACTTGTACATATTTGTAATATCTTATTAAATGTTAATGTGCCAGACGGTACTTAAGAATTATAGATGTGATATGTGCTTTCAACACAATAATACTGTAAACGAGAGATGTGATATTATTTTGATTACTGTGATTAATTTAATTTAATTTAATTTGATAATATACCTCTAGACAATAAATTTATTAAATTTTAATTTCTCTAGTTAGTAGCCTACCAGTTGTAATCCTGAAGCACTATTGAATAATACTGAATTCTAATGGATAATTGGACAAGGATACTGACTACTTGTTACGAAAACCCAGTAACAGGCTGGATGCTAGAAGGGCAGTCCTTTCTAGTATTCACTGGAGATCTCTAAGCTTTTAGATTCGCGTTTTTTGTAACAAATGGGGGCCTGTCCAGGAGGCTCTTGATCCAAGGTGTTGGAGAAATTGTCCAGTTTGACATACTAGTAACTCTATGGTCAAACACTTTGAGTACTTTCCCAATCTGAAGACTTTGAGTTTAGTCTTGTACAACATACCAGGTGGATGTATGTACCTGACTCTCTTGATCTAAGGAGATGGAAATACTGTTTATGAGTTCTAGCTCTGAGACAACTAACACTAAAATTCCTTTCAAGATTATAGTTTCCCATAATCACTCTCTCGTAGTACAATTATTTTCGTGATGTATGCCAAAGTGAAACAGTTAATTGATAATCTGACTTTGTCTGAGTTGAGTACGTTAAAACTTCGGACATGTTGGCGAGTAGCCAAATATCTCGGTGTGACGTATAACAGGAATTACACCGCAGAAACTGTCAGAGCATTGATTAAAGATATATTGTTTCCTGCTTATACAGAGATGTCTGATTATGATTCAGATTCAGAAAGTCTAGTGTCACAATTAGGAAGTATGACTCTACTTGATGACGTAGAAGAAAGAGCAACTAAGGCAGAAGTGAGCCTAGTGTCTGAGCCTAGTGTAGCTCAGTTCTCGCTCACGCCTTCCCTCCTAACTGTTAGCATGACACAGCCTAATACTAGTACAGTGTATGCTACACCTGTATCTACTTATCCTAGACCAGATCTAGACTCTCTATAGACGGCTGGACGAAGTGTCCGACCTAAGGACCATCCAGACCATGTTTATTTCCCTACTCCTCCATTACTAACTGGTCCTATCTCTCAGGAACAGTTTGAGAGGTTTGAATGCCTCATTGTGTTGCAGACTGCACAAATAGAGGCACAGAGGAAATTGAACGAAGAAGATTTCCAAAGAGAAAATGTTCGTCTGGGAAGACAACAGACTGATAGATCACAGGACCCATTTAATGTGCAGAAAGCTGCATCAATGGTTCCTAAGTTTTTTGAAAGTGACTTAGACACCTATTTTGATGTGTTTGAGAATCAGGCACGTACTATGAACTGGCCACATAAGCACTGGGCAACCTTGTTGCATACAGCTTTGACAGGAAGAGCTCAAACTTGTACTGCTACCTTACCATTTTCCAAGTACATAAGTTATGATGCTGTCAAACTATTCTAGAGACATACAGTGGACCCCCGGTTAACGATATTTTTTCACTCCAGAAGTATGTTCAGGTGCCAGTACTGACCGAATTTGTTCCCATAAGAAATATTGTGAAGTAGATTAGTCCATTTCAGACCCTCAAACATACACGTACAAACGCACTTACTTAAATACACTTACATAATTGGTCGCATTCGGAGGTAATCGTTATGCGGGGGTCCACTGTATAACTTGTTACCTGTAAGTTATCAAAGCGCATTTCGTATGTTACAACGACGACAAGATCAAACTTGTGTAGAATTTGCTCGTGAGAAGAAAGTTGCTTTTGAGAGATGGTCTAGAGCTGCCAAGTGTAACAACTACAACAGCCTTGTTCAGTTGTTACTACACGAAGAGTTTAACAACTGTATGCTTGCTGACATACAAGAATATCTGATCAATCATACTACCTCGGATATTCTGGAAACTGCAGCATTAGCAGACAATTACGAGATTTCTCACAAACTTGTACGTATTAAAACACAAAGAAACAAGGTAACTAAAAATTGTCCTAGAAGTTGTCAACCTAAATCAGCTGCTCATTGCCGGCCTGATGTACCTGCTACTGTAACTTCTCGTACCTTTACCAGGAAAACTCACAATCCTGAATCTGTCTCTGTGGCTAGACAGAAATCTGATATCGAGAAGAAGAAAGTTAAATGTACATATTGTAAAAGAAAAGGACATGCTAGAGAGTATTGCTATAAGTTAGAAAGAGATACGAGAAGCAGTCGTGCAGCTGGCACCCCCACACAAGTCGTATCCTCTTCTGAGCAACAAAGGCACCAAAATCCTAGTAATGCCTCTGATCCTACTGTTTTAGATAATGTTACTCAGGATAGATGACTAGCGTCAGAAAGTGTATATGACGAAAAGATTCGTTCAGCCATGGGTCCTTACTTTTCGAGAGGTAAAGTAGGATTTGACGAATCACATCTAACTGAAATAGTTACTTTCAGAGACACTGGCAGTTATCTCACGTTATTAAGTGAAGATGTACTGCCCATAACTGACGATACCTATACCAAGATAGATGTATTGTTAGAAGCCTATGGAGGGGCTGTTATAAAAGTGCCTCTGCACAAAGTTTATATTCAAACAAGCTATTATACTGGTTATATTTCAGTGGGTATATCCAGTGGTGTATTTCCCATCAGGTCAGTGGACTTGTTGATAGGGAACGATATCCTTCATGCTGGTATATGTTAGGAACCACTTGTGATTGATAATAACACTGATGATAATTATGCCATTGAAGCTTCAAGAGAGAAACCTATTTTATTTCCCCTCATCGCAATTACTAGAGCTATGTCAAAGATGCAACAACCATCCCTGTCTCCTGTTGAGTTAGTTGATGACAATGATTTGGGGTTGAATATGTTGTTTAGTGACGCTCTGCGCCCAGGATCATTAACACTGACTCCCCCCCGTCATCAACCTAGTCAGGACACAACTGACGTTAAATTTCTTACTCACTATGATTTAATCAAGGATCAGTTTGTTGATCAGTCACTGGAAAGACTGAGAGATATAGCAGTTACTGAGAGTGAAGCAAAGGATCTCGATAATTGTTACTATTATAGTAATGGTGTACTGATGGAGAAAAATACATGCAAGTTGTCAGCTGATAGTGTTTCCACCACAGTCAGGCATCTCGTTGTGTTACCAGTTACATTTCGTGAACAAGCCATTGATTTTGCTCACAATAGTCCCATAGGAGGACATTTGGGTGTCAAGAAGACACTCGGTAAACTGGCAAAATATTTTACTTGGCCAAAGATGAAGGAAACAGTAGCTGTCCAGGTGCGACGTTGCCACGTGTGTCAAGTGACAGGCAAGCCAGCGCACTCACCTCCACCTGCGCCTCTTATTCCTATCACTGTGGTTGGTGAACCATTCTCACGTCTTATTATTGATTGTGTTGGTCCTTTGCCTAGAACCAAACTAGGAAACCAATACTTATTTACTATTATGGACGCTGCAACACGCTATCCCGAAGCTATTCCTATGAGAAAAATTAATGCTCGTGCTATTGTGAGAGCGCTGATGAAATTTTTCTCCCAGGTTGGATTGCCACGAGAGATACAGTCACTAGACGATTTTCTTAGTAACCTTGGGATTGATAAAGCTGGTGATATTAAAAACATAATTTTGCATTTCCCTGAATTGTTCAGTGATGTTCCTAAACGTTATACTCTGGGGGTACATGACGTTGATGTACAGGGAGCATCACCCATTAAGCAATCACCATATAGGATGAGTCCAACAAAGCATAAAGCATTGAGAGAAGAGGTTGATTTTCTGTTATCTCACGGACTTATTGAACCCAGTAAAAGTCCATGGGCATCTCCCTGTATTTTAATGCCTAAACCTGACGGTAGTTTCAGGATGTGCACTGATTACAGGAAAGTGAACTCTGTCACCTTGCCCGATGGTTATCCTCTACCTCGCATTGACGACGTTATTGACCGTGTGTCAGGAGCCCAGTATGTCAGCCGTTTAGATCTCTTACGAGGCTATTATCAAGTCCCGCTTACTGAACGTGCTCAAGAAATATCAGCTTTTACTGTTCAAGATGGATTGTTTAACTACCTCATCATGCCCTTCGGCCTATGTAACGCGGCTTCTTCATTCCAACGTATAATGAACGAGTTGACCCACAACTTAGAAGGAGTAGAAGCCTACCTTGACGACTTAGTGGTGTACAGTGACGAGTGGGAACAGCACTTGACGCGTCTCAGAGCATTGTTTGAGAGACTGGCGCACTACAACTTCACTGTTAACTTATCTAAATGTAGTTTTGGTCAAGCCAAGATTACCTATCTAGGCTTTTGTATCGGCCAAGGTGAGGTTGCTCCTATGGAGGCTAAGGTTTGTGAAATTTTTGAATTTCCAGTGCAACAGGATAAGAAGGGAGTAAAGAGATTCCTAGGTATGGCAGGATATTATCGCAGGTTTTGTCTAAACTTTTCTCAGATCGCAGCTCCTCTCACTGAGCTTACTAGTAGCAAAGTTCAGTTCACCTGGACTAGAGATTGTTCAGACTCGTTTAAAAGGTTGAAGCGCTTGCTATCCTCTGCTCCTGTGTTGAAAAGTCCTAATTTCAATCTTCCCTTCTTTTTACATATAGATGCGAGTGGCTACGCAGTGGGCGCTGTGCTGCTCCAACAGTCAACATCCACTGACATTCTCCATCCTATATGTTACTATTCATCTAAGCTTAAACGACACCAGAAAAATTATGCCACTATTGAGAAAGAGGCTCTAGCTCTTGTGGTGTCCTTTGAACATTTTGACGAGTATTTGGGCACTTCCCTATTTAAAATTTACGTAATTTTATGCCCAAATACCTTTTGTTACTTGCTATGTCAAATTCAGTAAAGTAACGTAATCCCTCCAGCCCATATTAACTATGTATACTCATGTCATGTCTTTTTTTTTTTTTTTTTTTTTTATCACTGGCCGATTCCCACCAAGGCAGGGTGGCTCGAAAAAGAAAAACTTTCACCATCATTCACTCCATCACTATCTTGCTAGAAGGGTGCTTTACACTACAGTTTTTAAACTGCAGCATTAACACCCCTCCTTCAGAGTGCAGGCACTGTACTTCCCATCTCCAGGACTCAAGTCCGGCCTGCCGGTTTCCCTGAACCCCTTCATAAATGTTACTTTGCTCACACTCCAACAGCACGTCAAGTATTAAAAACCATTTATCTCCATTCACTCCTATCAAACACGCTCACGCATGCCTGCTGGAAGTCCAAGCCCCTCGCACATAAAACCTCCTTTACCCCCTCCCTCCAACCTTTCCTAGGCCGACCCCTACCCCGCCTTCCTTCCACTACAGACTGATACACTCTTGAAGTTATTCTGTTTCGCTCCATTCTCTCCACATGTCCGAACCACCTCAACAACCCTTCCTCATCCCTCTGGACAACAGTTTTGGTAATCCCGCACCTCCTCCTAACTTCCAAACTACGAATTCTCTGCATTATATTCACACCACACATTGCTCTCAGACATGATATCTCCACTGCCTCCAGCCTTCTCCTCGCTGCAACATTCATCACCCATGCTTCACACCCATATAAGAGCGTTGGTAAAACTATACTCTCATACATTCCCCTCTTTGCCTCCAAGGACAAAGTTCTTTGTCTCCACAGACTCCTAAGTGCACCACTCACTCTTTTTCCCTCATCAATTCTATGATTCACCTCATCTTTCATAGACCCATCCGCTGACACGTCCACTCCCAAATATCTGAATACATTCACCTCCTCCATACTCTCTCCCTCCAATCTGATATCCAATCTTTCATCACCTAATCTTTTTGTTATCCTCATAACCTTACTCTTTCCTGTATTCACTTTCAATTTTCTTTTGCACACCCTACCAAATTCATGTCTTATTATTATATTTATATATTCACAGTATTGTTGTGTGTGTAAGGAGACATAAGCTGAGTGTTGAGTGGGTAGTGCGGTGTGGGCAATGTACTGCGTGTGGCGCAACACTGTCCTGCAGCAGACCCCCCCCCTTACTACACACCTTAAGCTGTTTCATACTCAGATGTCCATACTACATAGCATTCCACAACCACTACTTAAGAGTGGAATGCAGTCTCCTCTACTATGATCGAGCCTCATCGTGCTCTACTTGTCTGCGCTATCCTGTTTCTACACTGATGTACATAACCACGAGTATGCAGAGATACGATACTGTGTACTGCCCTAGTCTAGGGGCATATCCTAGTGAAACTGACACTGTTGAATGATAGAAGTGCTCGGCACGAGAGTGACTCTGATTAATTTATATATTGGTTTAGAAAGACACGTAAGCAAACACTATAACATATTTATTAGAAAACGTTTCGGTCCTGGGACCTTGATCACTTCTAACATACAGAGGTAGAAAGACATTATATATAGGCGGAGAGTGAGTTGTGACGCACGTGACCTGAGGAATGTCATAAGAACATAAGAATGGAGGAACACTGTAGAAGGCCTACTGGCCCATGCGAGGCAGGTCCTTATCAAAATAACCTCTGCCTATGATGAGGACGGGTAGACGATGAAATCATGTGACTCCTGTGTTGTTGGGTTGGTGCTGCTTAAGTATCATGTATGCCAATGTTTTTGAAATTTTGTAGTTTCCAGTGTTGCGTTCTATAGTGTCGGTGACGGCGATTAGTGAGGCTTCTAGGCACCGTCGGCGTCTGAGGTCTGGTTCGGTGAGAACGAGTTGTGCCTCATTCCAGTTCATCAAATGCCCCGTGGAGTCTCTGTGGAGGACACATGCGTACCTTACATCGTCTCTGTTAGAGGATTTCGATGCTCATTCAGGCGGACTGCAAGATCTCTGCCTGTCTCGCCTACATATTTCTTGGGACAGAACCCACAGGGGATAGTGTAGATGCCTGCTGTAGAAGTTAGAGGTGTGGGGCTGCGTTTCGTAGTGAGGTCTTTGATAGATGATGTGTTTATGGTGGAAACGTTGATGTTACTCATAGCAAGTGCCCTGCGAGTATTCGTGGCAACATCGCCACATGGGAGTACTATGAACTGTTTAGGGGGCTGTTCCATGGGCGGTTTGTTGAGGATAGCTTGTGCCTTGAGTCAGCAATCTCGGATGAAGAAAGATGGGAACTGAAGACATGTAAAGGCTTGTGTTATGTAAGTGCATTCTTCTAGAAAACAAGGGCTGGAGATGCGAAGAGCTCTCAAGAAGAAGCCAATGAGGACTCCTCTCTTAGTGCGGGTGTCTTGGTGTGAATAAAAGTGTATGAGATCGTCCTTGTTGGTAGGTTTTCTATACACTTTGAAGAGAAGTTTGTCACTGTCGGGAGATCTGCACAGTAGAACGTCGAGGAAAGGAAGTCTGCCATCATTTTCGAGTTCAAGTGTAAACTTTATTGATGGTTCAACTGCATTGATCTTGTTGAGAAGGGCCTGGATATTGAGACGTCTCGGATAGAAAACCAATATATCATCAACGTATCTTAGCCAGGTAACGATGTTGGGAATGAGGGTGCTGAATTTCTCTGTCTCCAGGTTTTCCATGAAGAGGTTGGCAAGCACAGCACTGAGCGGGCTGCCCATTGCCATCCCAAAGCATTGTTTGTAACAGTTGTCCTGATACTTGAAGAAGTTGAAATTAACACAAAGTTCCACTAGATTGATGAAATCTAGAATCAATCTAGTGGAACTTCGTGTTAATTTCAACTTCTTCAAGTATCAGGACAACTGTTACAAACAATGCTTTGGGATGGCAATGGGCAGCCCACTCAGTGCTGTGCTTGTCAACCTCTTCATGGAAAACCTGGAGACAGAGAAATTCAGCACCCTCATTCCCAACACCGTTACCTGGCTAAGATACGTTGATGATATATTGGTTTTCTATCCAAGACGTCTCAATATCCAGGCCCTTCTCAACAAGATCAATGCAGTTGAACCATCAATAAAGTTTACACTTGAACTCGAAAATGATGGCAAACTTCCTTTCCTCGACGTTCTACTGTGCAGATCTCCCGACAGTGACAAACTTCTCTTCAAAGTGTATAGAAAACCTACCAACAAGGACGATCTCATACACTTTTATTCACACCAAGACACCCGCACTAAGAGAGGAGTCCTCATTGGCTTCTTCTTGAGAGCTCTTCGCATCTCCAGCCCTTGTTTTCTAGAAGAAGAATGCACTTACATAACATAAGCCTTTACACGTCTTCAGTTCCCATCTTTCTTCATCCGAGATTGCAGACTCAAGGCACAAGCTATCCTCAACAAACCGCCCATGGAACAGCCCCCTAAACAATTCATAGTACTCCCATGTGGCGATGTTGCCACGAATACTCGCAGGGCACTTGCTATGAGTAACATCAACGTTTCCACCATAAACACATCATCTGTCAGAGACCTCACTACGAAATGCAGCCCCACACCTCTAACTTCTACAGCAGGCGTCTA
Organism: Cherax quadricarinatus; assembly: GCF_038502225.1. Taxonomy (NCBI): domain Eukaryota; kingdom Metazoa; phylum Arthropoda; class Malacostraca; order Decapoda; family Parastacidae; genus Cherax; species Cherax quadricarinatus. The sequence goes on along the minus strand of NC_091306.1, from coordinate 38,279,508 downwards.
CACTATCCCCTGTGGGTTCTGTCCCAAGAAATATGTAGGCGAGACAGGCAGAGATCTTGCAGTCCGCCTGAATGAGCATCGAAATGCCTCTAACAGAGACGATGTAAGGTACGCATGTGTCCTCCACAGAGACTCCACGGGGCATTTGATGAACTGGAATGAGGCACAACTCGTTCTCACCGAACCAGACCTCAGACGCCGACGGTGCCTAGAAGCCTCACTAATCACCATCACCGACACTATAGAACGCAACACTGGAAACTACAAAATTTCAAAAACATTGGCATACATGATACTTAAGCAGCACCAACCCAACAACACAGGAGTCACATGATTTCATCGTCTACCCGTCCTCATCATAGGCAGAGGTTGTTTTGATAAGGACCTGCCTCGCATGGGCCAGTAGGCCTTCTACAGTGTTCCTCCATTCTTATGTTCTTATGACATTCCTCAGGTCATGTGTGTCACACCTCACTCTCCGCCTATATATAATGTCTTTCTACCTCTGTATGTTAGAAGTGATCAAGGTCCCAGGACCGAAACGTTTTCTAATAAATATGTTATAGTGTTTGTTTACGTGTCTTTCTAAACCAACTTGTCGGTATTTATTACCAAGGTTTATACCAATTTATATATTATATTGTTAGTAATGTATCCTGAGTAATCAGTAATGTGAAAGACATTAATGCAACTCCTAGTGCGACCGTCTGTCGTGTTGGGGGGGGGGGTGTTGCAACCCCTGAATGGTTGCAATGATTATTATGTATATATATAATTATTACTTTTTCATATAATTTTATATTGCTTATACTTGCGATAATAGCTAAATCATAAATGTATTGCTTTATATTGTTATTTGACGTAGTTTCCTTTGTTAGGTAGGATGTAACATATTATGTGCTCAGTTCAAGTCTTGATTGTCTAACTACTGTAATTATCGCTGTTTGCTCGTTATATTGCCGGCTTCTTGCTGGGCGACTGCTGTCCACGGAGCTATCACGTGATCGAGGGGGGGGGTGTCCTCACCTCGCCTGAAGTATTCAGTCTGCTCTAGACTCGCTTGGTGGTTGGACAGATTGTCTGTCTCATTATTTTTGTTAGTTCTGTAGAACTCTGTTCACAGAACATTGTATAGACTTAGTGATTTTCGACGTTGTACTGAGGTTGTGTGTTGCATAGACACTCTGAGTATCTCAGGTCCTTAGCTGTAGCTTCTGACCTAACTTTGTACTGGTTTCTGTATATTATCACAGTCGGGGATTTTCTTATGCTGAACTTAGATTCAGTAGTATGGGAGTTTTGTGACTTTTGTGGAGGATCTGCTGATGGTCCCTACTTAGTGTCATTACATTATCTCCTTGTTCCTGATTCTGTGTTGCAGTTGCTTGTTATATTGCTATTGGGCTTAGCATTCTTTATTGTTCAAGCAGACTGTTCTGGTTGCCAGTCGGTCAAGAAGTTAGTTTATTTGAGGACTTTGTCAGTCACTTGTTTAAGTCTAGTTGAGTCGTGAGACATAGCGAACTACTTAGAGCACTTACACACATACATACTTGTACATATTTGTAATATCTTATTAAATGTTAATGTGCCAGACGGTACTTAAGAATTATAAATGTGGTATGTGCTTTCAACACAATAATACTGTAAACGAGAGATGTGATATTATTTTGATTACTGTGATTAATTTAATTTAATTTAATTTGATAATATACCTCTAGACTTAATAAATTTATTAAATTTTAATTTCTCTAGTTAGTAGCCTACCAGTTGTAATCCTGAAGCACTATTGAATAATACTGAATTCTAATGGATAATTGAACAAGGATACTGACTACTTGTTACGAAAACCCAGTAACAGGCTGGATGCTAGAAGGGCAGTCCTTTCTAGTATTCACTGGAGATCTCTAAGCTTTTAGAATCGCGTTTTTTGTAACATAGCGTCTAGAAGGAACCTTGTTATAACGTCTAGAAGGAACCTTGTTATAGCGTCTAGAAGGAACCTTGTTATAGCGTCTAGAAGGAACCTTGTTATAGCGTCTAGAAGGAACCTTGTTATAGTGTCTAGAAGGAACCTTGTTATAGCGTCTAGAAGGAACCTTGTTATAGTGTCTAGAAGGAACCTTGTCATAGCATCTAGAAGGAACCTTGTTATAGCGTCTAGAAGGAACCTTGTTATAGTGTGATGGTGGGTGGAAGAGCCTAAAATTAACATATAAACCAGTAGGTCAGCTACACAAGGGTAGATATATTTTGGCGGTGATAAAAACATAGGATAGAGGGAGCACTGCAGGAGGCCTACTGACCCGTGGTAGTAGCGGTGTTTAGTGTTGGCGGCACAGATTCTTAACAGTTCATATTGTAATTCAAGTGAGTTTACTCAGTGTGGTGGATGAGAGACATTGTGCACAGTGTGGTGGATGAGAGAGATATTGTGCACAGTGTGGTGGATGAGAGACATTGTGCACAGTGTGGTGGATGAGAGAGATATTGTGCACAGTGTGGTGGATGAGAGAGACATTGTGCACAGTGTGGTGGATGAGAGAGACTTTGTGCACAGTGTGGTGGATGAGAGAGACATTGTGCACAGTGTGGTGGATGAGAGAGACATTGTGCACAATGTGGTGGATGAGAGAGACTGTGCACAATGTGGTGGATGAGAGAGACATTGTGCACAGTGTGGTGGATGAGAGAGACATTGTGCACAATGTGGTGGATGAGAGAGACATTGTGCACAGTGTGGTGGATGAGAGAGACATTGTGCACAATGTGGTGGATGAGAGAGACATTGTGCACAGTGTGGTGGATGAGAGAGACATTGTGCACAGTGTGGTGGATGAGAGAGACATTGTGCACGACGACTGACTTCTCCTGCCACACACAAACTGCTGATATAGTCTGTCATGTCTTTATGTATAATCCTCAGGTCACCAGGGCTATATGACTTCTGTAGACTTGCCTGTAATTGGGCAGTAGATCTGTTGCAATGCTTAGTTCGTGCGTGCGTGGTGGTGCGTGCGTGGTGGTGCGTGCGCATGCATGCGTGTGTAAGTGGGTTGCAGAGAGGTCGATGAAGCCACACCACCACAATCACCAACACAAAATTACACACATTACCTTCTCTCAATATTATTTTCACGTCATGTTTATCGAAATGTGGAAGAGGTGAGGTTAGAGAGGAATATCTCATGTTTAAGTTGTTAGTGTGTGATGGTGTGGCAGCTTGTTGGAGGCCTGGGTGAGGTGCTTCATTATACGTTCTTACCTGTTGGAGGCCTGGGTGAGGTGCTTCATTATACGTTCTTACCTGTTGGAGGCCTGGGTGAGGTGCTTCATTATACGTTCTTACCTGTTGGAGGCCTGGGTGAGGTGCTTCATTATACGTTCTTACCTGTTGGAGGCCTGGGTGAGGTGCTTCATTATACGTTCTTACCTGTTGGAGGCCTGGGTGAGGTGCTTCATTATACGTTCTTACCTGTTGGAGGCCTGGGTGAGGTGCTTCATTATACGTTCTTACCTGTTGGAGGCCTGGGTGAGGTGCTTCATTATACGTTCTTACCTGTTGGAGGCCTGGGTGAGGTGCTTCATTATACGTTCTTACCTGTTGGAGGCCTGGGTGAGGTGCTTCATTATACGTTCTTACCTGTTGGAGGCCTGGGTGAGGTGCTTCATTATACGTTCTTACCTGTTGGAGGCCTGGGTGAGGTGCTTCATTATACGTTCTTACCTGTTGGAGGCCTGGGTGAGGTGCTTCATTATACGTTCTTACCTGTTGGAGGCCTGGGTGAGGTGCTTCATTATACGTTCTTACCTGTTGGAGGCCTGGGTGAGGTGCTTCATTATACGTTCTTACCTGTTGGAGGCCTGGGTGAGGTGCTTCATTATACGTTCTTACCTGTTGGAGGCCTGGGTGAGGTGCTTCATTATACGTTCTTACCTGTTGGAGGCCTGGGTGAGGTGCTTCATTATACGTTCTTACCTGTTGGAGGCCTGGGTGAGGTGCTTCATTATACGTTCTTACCTGTTGGAGGCCTGGGTGAGGTGCTTCATTATACGTTCTTACCTGTTGGAGGCCTGGGTGAGGTGCTTCATTATACGTTCTTACCTGTTGGAGGCCTGGGTGAG
>NC_091306.1:38082883-38270383 GCF_038502225.1 Cherax quadricarinatus | reverse complement strand
CCACCATCAACACTGCCACTATCCCCACCACCACCAACAACACTGCCACTATCCTCACCACCACCAACACTGCCACTATCCTCACCACCACCAACACTGCCACTATCCTCACCACCACCAACACTGCCACTATCCTCACCACCATCAACACTGCCACTATCCCCACCACCACCAACACTGCCACTATCCTCACCACCACCAACACTGCCACTATCCTCACCACCACCAACACTGCCACTATCCTCACCAGCACCAACACTGCCACTATCCCCACCACCATCAACACTGCCACTATCCTCACCACCACCAACACTGCCACTATCCCCACCACCATCAACACTGCCACTATCCTCACCACCACCAACACTGCCACTATCCTCACCACCACCAACACTGCCACTATCCTCACCACCACCAACACTGTCACTATCCTCACCACCACTAACAACACTGCCACTATCCTCACCACCACCAACACTGTCACTATCCTCACCACCACTAACAACACTGCCACTATCCCCACCACCACCAACAACACTGCCACTATCCCCACCACCATCAACACTGCCACTATCCCCACCACCACCATCAACACTGCCACTATCCCCACCACCAACAACACTGCCACTATCCCCACCACCACCAACACTGCCACTATCCCCACCACCATCAACACTGCAACTGTCCTCACCACCACCAACACTGCCACTATCCTCACCACCACCAACACTGCCACTATTCTCACCACCACCAACAACACTGCCACTATCCCCACCACCACCAACACTGCCACTATCCTCACCGCTACCACTGCCACCACCTCCACTACCACCACCACCAGTGCCACCACTACAACTACCACCACTTTCATTACTACTACCACTACCACCACCACAACTACGACCACCACCACCACAACTACGACCACCAACACCACCACCACTACCAACACCACCACCACTACCAACACCACCACCAATACCAACACCACCACCACAACTACCAACACCACCACCAATACCAACACCACCGCTACTACAATCACCAATACCAACTCCACCACTACTACCACCACCATTACATCTACTACCACCACTACTGCCATCACCAAAGCTGCCATCACCACAACTACTACCACCACTACTACCGCCACTACTTCCACCACCAAAACTACCACCACCACAACCACTACAATTACCATCACCACCACAACTACCACTACAACTACCACAAGAACTACCACCACCACCACAACTACCACCTCCACCACCACTTCTACCACCACTACCACAACTACCACCACCACAACTACCATCACCACCATTACCATCACCACCATTACCATCACCACCATTACCACCACCACTACTGCCGCCACCACCACCACAACTACCCCCAATACCAGCACCACAACTACCACCACAACTACCACCAATACCAATACCACAACTACCTCCACCACCACAACTACCACCTCCACCACCACTACCACAACTACCACCACCACAACCACTACAATTACCATCACCACCACAACTACCACAAGAACTACCACCACCACCACAACTACCACCTCCACCACCACTGCTCCCACCACTACCACAACTACCACCACCACAACTACCATCACCACCATTACCACCATTACCATCACCACCATTACCACCACCACCATTACCACCACCACTACTGCCGCCACCACCACCACAACTACCCCCAATACCAGCACCACAACTACCACCACCACCACCACAACTACCACCAATACCAAGACCCCAACTACCACCACCACCACTGCTACCACCACTACCACAACTACCATCACCACAACTACCATCACCACCATTACCATCACCACCATTACTACCACCACTACTACCGCCACCACCACCACTACTACCGCCACCACCACCACCACCACAACTACCACCAATACCAACACCACAACTACCACCACCGCCATCACCACCACTTCCACCACATCCACTACCACCACCACAACCACCACCACTTTCACCATCACCACCACCGCCACTTCAGTCACCACCGCCACCTCCACCACCACCACTTCTACCACCACCACCACTTCCACCACCACCACTACTACCACCACTTCCACCACTACCACCAATACCTCCACCACGACTACCACCACCATCACCACTACCACCACCACTACCACAACTACCACCACCACATCTACCACCACCACCACATCTACCACCACCACCACATCTACCACCACCACCACAACTGCCACCACTACCACTACCATAACTACCACCACTACTACCACCACAACTACCACTACCACCACCACAACTACCGCCACCGCAACTATCACCACTACCACCACCACAATTTCCACTACCACCACCACAGCCCCCACAACCACCACCTCCACAGCTACTACCACCACCACCACAGCTACCACCACTACCACCAATACCAATACCTCTACCACTACTGCCACCACCAAAACTACCACCACCACAACTACCATCACCACATCTACCACCAGTACCAGCACCACCAGTACCACCACCACCACTACCACCACCACAGCCACCACCACCACCACAGCTTCCGCCACTACCCCCACCACCACAACTACCACCACCACAACTGCCACCTCCACCACAACTACCACCACTAACACCACAACTACCACCACTAACACCACAACTACCACCACTAACACCACAACTACCACCACTAACACCACAACTACCACCACTAACACCACAACTACCACCACTAACACCACAACTACCACCATCCGAGCTTCACAAGTTAACCTGCCTCAACGTTTTTCCAAACCCGAGTCTAACATTAACATATTAACATATTACTGTGTTATTTGTGATTACACTTTAATAAGTGTTACTTTACCACCATTATTGTTATTAAATAAGTTACCACTATACTGCACTTTATACCTTCAATGTTTGTCAACATGAATAATGACTTACGACTGTAAGTATATTACAAGTACTGTGAGTATATTACAAGTACTGTGAGTATATTACAAGTACTGTGAGTATATTACAAGTACTGTGAGTATATTACAAGTACTGTGAGTATATTACAAGTACTGTGAGTATATTACAAGTACTGTAAGTATATTACAAGTACTGTGAGTATATTACAAGTACTGTGAGTATATTACAAGTACTGTGAGTATATTACAAGTACTGTGAGTATATTACAAGTACTGTGAGTATATTACAAGTACTGTAAGTATATTACAAGTACTGTGAGTATATTACAAGTACTGTGAGTATATTACAAGTACTGTAAGTATATTACAAGTACTGTGAGTATATTACAAGTACTGTGAGTATATTACAAGTACTGTGAGTATATTACAAGTACTGTGAGTATATTACAAGTACTGTGAGTATATTACAAGTACTGTGAGTATATTACAAGTACTGTAAGTATATTACAAGTACTGTGAGTATATTACAAGTACTGTGAGTATATTACAAGTACTGTGAGTATATTACAAGTACTGTAAGTATATTACAAGTACTGTGAGTATATTACAAGTACTGTAAGTATATTACAAGTACTGTAAGTATATTACAAGTACTGTGAGTATATTACAAGTACTGTGAGTATATTACAAGTACTGTGAGTATATTACAAGTACTGTGAGTATATTACAAGTACTGTAAGTATATTACAAGTACTGTAAGTATATTACAAGTACTGTGAGTATATTACAAGTACTGTGAGTATATTACAAGTACTGTGAGTATATTACAAGTACTGTAAGTATATTACAAGTACTGTGAGTATATTACAAGTACTGTGAGTATATTACAAGTACTGTGAGTATATTACAAGTACTGTGAGTATATTACAAGTACTGTGAGTATATTACAAGTACTGTAAGTATATTACAAGTACTGTAAGTATATTACAAGTACTGTGAGTATATTACAATTACTGTGAGTATATTACAAGTACTGTGAGTATATTACAAGTACTGTGAGTATATTACAAGTACTGTGAGTATATTACAAGTACTGTAAGTATATTACAAGTACTGTAAGTATATTACAAGTACTGTGAGTATATTACAAGTACTGTGAGTATATTACAAGTACTGTGAGTATATTACAAGTACTGTGAGTATATTACAAGTACTGTGAGTATATTACAAGTAATGTGAGTATATTACAAGTACTGTAAGTATATTACAAGTACTGTAAGTATATTACAAGTACTGTGAGTATATTACAAGTACTGTGAGTATATTACAAGTACTGTGAGTATATTACAAGTACTGTAAGTATATTACAAGTACTGTGAGTATATTACAAGTACTGTGAGTATATTACAAGTACTGTGAGTATATTACAAGTACTGTGAGTATATTACAAGTACTGTGAGTATATTACAAGTACTGTGAGTATATTACAAGTACTGTAAGTATATTACAAGTACTGTGAGTATATTACAAGTACTGTGAGTATATTACAAGTACTGTGAGTATATTACAAGTACTGTAAGTATATTACAAGTACTGTGAGTATATTACAAGTACTGTAAGTATATTACAAGTACTGTGAGTATATTACAAGTACTGTGAGTATATTACAAGTACTGTGAGTATATTACAAGTACTGTGAGTATATTACAAGTACTGTGAGTATATTACAAGTACTGTGAGTATATTACAAGTACTGTGAGTATATTACAAGTACTGTGAGTATATTACAAGTACTGTAAGTATATTACAAGTACTGTGAGTATATTACAAGTACTGTGAGTATATTACAAGTACTGTGAGTATATTACAAGTACTGTGAGTATATTACAAGTACTGTGAGTTTATTACAAGTACTGTAAGTATATTACAAGTACTGTAAGTATATTACAAGTACTGTGAGTATATTACAAGTACTGTGAGTATATTACAAGTACTGTAAGTATATTACAAGTACTGTGAGTATATTACAAGTACTGTGAGTATATTACAAGTACTGTGAGTATATTACAAGTACTGTGAGTATATTACAAGTACTGTGAGTATATTACAAGTACTGTGAGTATATTACAAGTACTGTAAGTATATTACAAGTACTGTGAGTATATTACAAGTACTGTGAGTATATTACAAGTACTGTGAGTATATTACAAGTACTGTAAGTATATTACAAGTACTGTGAGTATATTACAAGTACTGTAAGTATATTACAAGTACTGTAAGTATATTACAAGTACTGTGAGTATATTACAAGTACTGTGAGTATATTACAAGTACTGTGAGTATATTACAAGTACTGTGAGTATATTACAAGTACTGTAAGTATATTACAAGTACTGTAAGTATATTACAAGTACTGTGAGTATATTACAAGTACTGTGAGTATATTACAAGTACTGTGAGTATATTACAAGTACTGTAAGTATATTACAAGTACTGTGAGTATATTACAAGTACTGTGAGTATATTACAAGTACTGTGAGTATATTACAAGTACTGTGAGTATATTACAAGTACTGTAAGTATATTACAAGTACTGTAAGTATATTACAAGTACTGTGAGTATATTACAATTACTGTGAGTATATTACAAGTACTGTGAGTATATTACAAGTACTGTGAGTATATTACAAGTACTGTGAGTATATTACAAGTACTGTAAGTATATTACAAGTACTGTAAGTATATTACAAGTACTGTGAGTATATTACAAGTACTGTGAGTATATTACAAGTACTGTGAGTATATTACAAGTACTGTGAGTATATTACAAGTACTGTGAGTATATTACAAGTACTGTGAGTATATTACAAGTACTGTGAGTATATTACAAGTACTGTAAGTATATTACAAGTACTGTAAGTATATTACAAGTACTGTGAGTATATTACAAGTACTGTGAGTATATTACAAGTACTGTGAGTATATTACAAGTACTGTAAGTATATTACAAGTACTGTGAGTATATTACAAGTACTGTGAGTATATTACAAGTACTGTGAGTATATTACAAGTACTGTGAGTATATTACAAGTACTGTGAGTATATTACAAGTACTGTGAGTATATTACAAGTACTGTAAGTATATTACAAGTACTGTGAGTATATTACAAGTACTGTGAGTATATTACAAGTACTGTGAGTATATTACAAGTACTGTAAGTATATTACAAGTACTGTGAGTATATTACAAGTACTGTAAGTATATTACAAGTACTGTAAGTATATTACAAGTACTGTGAGTATATTACAAGTACTGTGAGTATATTACAAGTACTGTGAGTATATTACAAGTACTGTGAGTATATTACAAGTACTGTAAGTATATTACAAGTACTGTAAGTATATTACAAGTACTGTGAGTATATTACAAGTACTGTGAGTATATTACAAGTACTGTGAGTATATTACAAGTACTGTGAGTATATTACAAGTACTGTGAGTATATTACAAGTACTGTGAGTATATTACAAGTACTGTGAGTATATTACAAGTACTGTAAGTATATTACAAGTACTGTAAGTATATTACAAGTACTGTGAGTATATTACAAGTACTGTAAGTATATTACAAGTACTGTGAGTATATTACAAGTACTGTGAGTATATTACAAGTACTGTGAGTATATTACAAGTACTGTGAGTATATTACAAGTACTGTGAGTATATTACAAGTACTGTGAGTATATTACAAGTACTGTGAGTATATTACAAGTACTGTGAGTATATTACAAGTACTGTGAGTATATTACAAGTACTGTGAGTATATTACAAGTACTGTGAGTATATTACAAGTACTGTGAGTATATTACAAGTACTGTGAGTATATTACAAGTACTGTGAGTATATTACAAGTACTGTAAGTATATTACAAGTACTGTGAGTATATTACAAGTACTGTAAGTATATTACAAGTACTGTGAGTATATTACAAGTACTGTAAGTATATTACAAGTACTGTAAGTATATTACAAGTACTGTAAGTATATTACAAGTACTGTGAGTATATTACAAGTACTGTAAGTATATTACAAGTACTGTGAGTATATTACAAGTACTGTAAGTATATTACAAGTACTGTAAGTATATTACAAGTACTGTAAGTATATTACAAGTATTGTGAGTATATTACAAGTACTGTGAGTATATTACAAGTACTGTGAGTATATTACAAGTACTGTAAGTATATTACAAGTACTGTAAGTATATTACAAGTACTGTAAGTATATTACAAGTACTGTGAGTATATTACAAGTACTGTAAGTATATTACAAGTACTGTGAGTATATTACAAGTACTGTAAGTATATTACAAGTACTGTAAGTATATTACAAGTACTGTAAGTATATTACAAGTACTGTAAGTATATTACAAGTACTGTAAGTATATTACAAGTACTGTAAGTATATTACAAGTACTGTGAGTATATTACAAGTACTGTGAGTATATTACAAGTACTGTAAGTATATTACAAGTACTGTGAGTATATTACAAGTACTGTAAGTATATTACAAGTACTGTAAGTATATTACAAGTACTGTAAGTATATTACAAGTACTGTGAGTATATTACAAGTACTGTAAGTATATTACAAGTACTGTGAGTATATTACAAGTACTGTAAGTATATTACAAGTACTGTACGTATATTACAAGTACTGTAAGTATATTACAAGTACTGTGAGTATATTACAAGTACTGTAAGTATATTACAAGTACTGTGAGTATATTACAAGTACTGTAAGTATATTACAAGTACTGTGAGTATATTACAAGTACTGTAAGTATATTACAAGTACTGTGAGTATATTACAAGTACTGTAAGTATATTACAAGTACTGTGAGTATATTACAAGTACTGTGAGTATATTACAAGTACTGTAAGTATATTACAAGTACTGTAAGTATATTACAAGTACTGTAAGTATATTACAAGTACTGTAAGTATATTACAAGTACTGTAAGTATATTACAAGTACTGTGAGTATATTACAAGTACTGTAAGTATATTACAAGTACTGTAAGTATATTACAAGTACTGTAAGTATATTACAAGTACTGTGAGTATATTACAAGTACTGTAAGTATATTACAAGTACTGTAAGTATATTACAAGTACTGTAAGTATATTACAAGTACTGTGAGTATATTACAAGTACTAAGTATATTACAAGTACTGTGAGTATATTACAAGTACTAAGTATATTACAAGTACTGTGAGTATATTACAACTACTGTGAGTATATTACAAGTACTGTGAGTATATTACAAGTACTGTGAGTATATTACAAGTACTGTGAGTATATTGCAAGTACTGTGAGTATATTACAAGTACTGTGAGTATATTACAAGTACTGTGAGTATATTACAAGTACTGTGAGTATATTGCAAGTACTGTGAGTATATTACAAGTACTGTGAGTATATTACAAGTACTGTGAGTATATTACAAGTACTGTGAGTATATTACAAGTACTGTGAGTATATTACAAGTACTGTGAGTATATTACAAGTACTGTGAGTATATTACAAGTACTGTGAGTATATTACAAGTACTGTGAGTATATTACAAATACTGTGAGTATATTACTAGTACTGTTACCTGGAGTTTACCTGGAGAGAGTTCCGGGGGTCAACGCCCCCGCGGCCCGGTCTGTGACCAGGCCTCATGGTGGATCAGGGCCTGATCGACCAGGCTGTTACTGCTGGCTGCACGCAATCCAACGTACGAGCCACAGCCCGGCTGGTCAGGAACCGACTTTATGTGCTTTTCCAGTGCCAGCTTGAAGACTGCCAGGGGTCTATTGGTAATCCCCCTTATGTGTGCTGGGAGGCAGTTGAACAGTCTCGGGCCCCTGACACTTATTGTATTGTCTCTTAACGTGCTAGTGACACCCCTGCTTTTCATTGGGGGGATGGTGCATCGTCTGCCAAGTCTTTTGCTTTCGTAGTGAGTGATTTTCGTGTGCAAGTTCGGTACTAGTCCCTCTAGGATTTTCCAGGTGTATATAATCATGTATCTCTCCCACCTGCGTTCCAAGGAGTACAGGTTCATGAACCTCAAGCGCTCCCAGTAATTGAGGTGTTTTATCTCCGTTATGCGCGCCGTGAAGGTTCTCTGTACATTTTCTAGGTCAGCAATTTCATCTGCCTTGAAAGGTGCTGTTAGTGTGCAGCAATATTCCAGCCTAGATAGAACAAGTGACCTGAAGAGTGTCATCATGGGCTTGGCATCCCTAGTTTTGAAGGTTCTTATTATCCATCCTGTCATTTTTCTAACAGATGCGATTGATACAATGTTATGGTCCTTGAAGGTGAGATCCTCCGACATGATCACTCCCAGGTCTTTGTCGTTGGTGTTTCGCTCTATTTTGTGGCCAGAATTTGTTTTGTACTCTGATGAAGTTTTAATTTCCTCATGTTTACCATATCGGAGTAATTGAAATTTCTCATCGTTGAACTTCATATTGTTTTCTGCAGCCCACTGAAAGATTTGGTTGATGTCCGTCCGGAGCCTTGCAATGTCTGCAATGGAAGACACTGTCATGCAGATTCAGGTGTCATCTGCAAAGGAAGACACGGTGCTGTGGCTGACATCCTTGTCTATGTCAGATATGAGGATGAGAAACAAGATGGAAGCGAGTACTGTGCCTTGTGGAACAGAGCTTTTCACCGTATCTGCCTCAGACTTTACTCTGTTGACTACTACTCTTTGTGTTCTGTTTGTGAGGAAATTATAGATCCATCTACCAACTTTTCCTGTTATTCCCTTAGCACGCATTTTGTGCACTGTTATGCCTTGGTCACACTTGTCAAAGGCTTTTGCAAAGTCTGTGTATGTTACATCTGCATTCTTTTTGTCTTCTAATGCATCTAAGACCTTGTCATAGTGGTCCAGTAGTTGGGACAGACAGGAGCGACCTGTTCTAAACCCATGTTGCCCTGGGTTGTATAATTGATGTGTTTCTAGATGGGTGGTGATCTTGCTTCTTAGGACCCTTTCAAAGATTTTTATGATATGGGATGTTAGTGCTATCGGTCTGTAGTTCTTTGCTATAGCTTTACTACCCCCTTTGTGGAGTGGGGCTATGTCTGTTGTTTTTAGTAACTGTGGGACGACCCCTGTGTCCATGCTCCCTCTCCATAGGATGTTAAAAGCACGTGATAGGGGCTTCTTGCAGTTCTTGATGAACACGGAGTTCCATGAGTCTGGCCCTGGGGCAGAGTGCATGGGCATGTCATTTATCGCCTGTTCGAAGCCATTTGGCGTCAGGATAACATCAGATAGACTTGTGTTTACCATATTCTATGGCTCTCTCATAAAAAATTAATTTAGATCTTCGACTCTCAGTCTGGTTAGCGGCTTGCTAAAAACTGAGTCATATTGGGACTTGAGTAGTTCACTCATTTCCTTGCTGTCGTCTGTGTAGGATCCATCCTCAACACTCAGCTTCTGTCTCCAACTGTCTCCTCCTCACAAAAACATATATCACCACTACTGTGAATATATAAATAGAATAATTAGACATGACATGAGTATACGTAGTTAACATGGGCTGGATAGATTACGTTACTTTACTGAGTTTGACATAGCAAGTAACAAAAGGAATTTGGACATAAAATTAACGTAATTTAAATGTAACAATGATAATTAAGGACGTGACAGAGCATCAGCAATTACATTACAATGACCACTGATATGTTGTATACTAATAGAGTAAGGCTGGATTCTGAGAGCCCACCTCATGATCCTAGCATTTTGACTCTTCATAGTGTTTATGTAGGTGAGTGGATTGTGGTCTGAAAAAACGTTAATTTTAAATGGGGAAGTGCCCAAATACACGTCAGAATGTTCCAAGGATACCACAAGAGCTAGAGCCTCTTTCTCAATAGTGGCATAATTTTTCTGGTGTCGTTTGAGCTTAGATGAGTAGTAACATATAGGATGGAGAATGTCAGTGGATGTTGACTGTTGGAGCAGCACAGCACCCACTGCATAACCACTAACATCTATATGTAAAAAGAAGGGAAGATTGAAATTAGGACTCCTCAATACAGGAGCAGATGAAAGCAGATGCTTCAGCCTTGTAAAGGAGTCTGAACAATCCTTAGTCCAGAAGAATTGAACTTTGCTTCTAGTAAGCTCAGTGAGAGGTGTAGGTGGAGGTGTGTATGCTGGCTTGCCTGTCACTTGACACACGTGGCAACGTCGCACATGATCAGCAACTGTTTCCTTCATCTTTGGCCAAGTAAAATGTTTTGCCAGTTTACCGAGTGTCTTCTTGACACCCAAATGTCCTCCTATGGGACTATTGTGAGAAAAATCAATGGCTTGTTCACGAAATGTAACTGGTAACACTACGAGATGCTTGACTGTGGTGGAAACACTATCAGCTGACAACTTGCATGTATTTTTCTCCATCAGTACACCGTTACTATAATAGTAACAATTATCGAGATCCTTTGCTTCACTCTCAGTAACTGCTATATCTCTCAGTCTTTCCAGTGACTGATCAACAAACTGATCCTTGATTAAATCTTCATGAGTTAGAAATTTAACGTCAGTAGTGTCCTGACTAGGTTGATGACAGGGGAGAGTCAGTGTTAATGATCCTGGGCGCAGAGCGTCACTAAACAACATAGTCAACCCCAAATCATTGTCATCAACTAACTCAACAGAAGACAAGGATGGTTGTTTTATCTTTGACATAGCTCTAGTAATTGTGCTGAGAGGAAATAAAATAGGGTCCTCTCTATGAGCTTCAATGGCATAATTATCATCAGTGTTATTGTCAATCACAAGTGGTTCTTTACATATACCAGCATGAAGGATATCGTTCCCTATCAACAAGTCCACTGACCTAATGGGAAATACACCACTGGATATACCCACTGAAATATAACCAGTATAATAACTTCTTTCTATGTAAACTTTGTGCAGAGGTACTTTTATAACAGCCCCACCATAGGCTTCTAACAATACATCTATCCTGCAATAGGTATTATCAGTTATAGGCAATACATCTTCTCTCAGTAATGTGAGATAGCTGCCAGTGTCTCGGAAAGTAATTATCTCAGATGTGATTCGTCAAGTCCTACTTTACCTCTCGATAAGTAAGGACTCATCACTGAACGAATCTTTTCGTCAGATACACTTTCTGATGCTAGTCATCTATTCTGAGTAATATTATCTAAAACAGTGGGATCAGAGGTATTACTAGGATTATGGAGCCTTTGTTGCATGGAAGAGGATACGACTTGTGTGGGGGCGCCAGCCACAGGACCGTCTCTTTTATCTCTTTCTAACTTATAGCAACACTCTCTAGCATGTCCTTTTCTGTTACAATAGGTACATTTAACTTTCTTCTTCTCGGTACCAGATTTCTGTCTAACCACAGAGACAGATTCAGGATTGTGAGTTACAGTAGCAGGTACATCATGCCGGCACTGATCAGCTGATTTAGGTTGCCAACTTCTAGGGCAACTTTTATTTACCTTGTTTCTCTGTGTTTTAGTACGTGCATGTTTGTAAGAAATCTCGTAATTGTCTTCTAATGCTGCAGTTTCCAGAATATCCAAGGCAGTATGATCGATCAGATATTCTTGTATGTCAGCGGACATACAGTTGTAAAACTCTTTGTTAGTAACAACTGAACTAGACTGTCATAGTTATTACTCTTAGCGGCTCTACACCACCTCTCAAATGCAACTTTTTTCTCACAAGCAAACTCTACACAAGTTTGATCTTGTCGTCGTTGCAACATACGGAATACACGTTGATAACTTACAGGTAACTAGTTGTATGTTTCTAGAATAGTTTTCTTGACAGCATCATAACTAATGTACTTGGCAAATGGTAAAGCAGCAGTACAAGTTTGAGCTCTTCCTGTCAAAGCCGTGTGCAACAAGGTAGCCCAGTGCTTACGTGGCCAGTTCATAGCATGTGCCTGGTTCTCAAACACATTAAAATAGGTGTCTAAGTCACTCTCAAAATCTTAGGAGCCATTGAGGCAGCTTTCAGCACATTAAATGTGTCCTGCATTGTAGTAACAGGTTTAACAACTTTGTCAGATCTATCAGTCTGTTGTCTTCCGAGACGAACATTTTCTCTCTGGAAATCTTCTTTGTTCAATTTCCTCTACGCTTCTATTTGTGCATTCTGCAACATAATGAGGCATTCCATCCTCTCAAATTGTTCCTCAGAGATAGGACCAGTAGGTAACGGAGGAGTGGGGAAATTAACATGTCTTTCTGGATGGTCCTTAGGTCGGGCACCTTGTCCAGTCATCCCTAGAGAGTCTAGATCTGGTCTATGATAAGTAGATACAGGTGTAGCTTACACAGTACTAGTATGAGGCTGAGTCATACTATCAGCTATACTCTGTACTATTGTGTTAGTGAGGCGGGAAGGTGTGAGCGAGAATGAAGTTACCCTAGGCTCAGATACTTCTGCCGTAATTGCTCTCTTTTCTACGTCATCAAATAGTCATACTTCCTAATAGCAACACTGTGCTCTCTGTATCTGAATCATAATCAGACATCTCAGCATGAGCAGGAAACAGTATATCTTTAATTAATGCTCTGACAACTTCTGCGGTGTAATTCCTGTTATACGTCACACCGAGATATTTGGCTACTCGCCAACACGTCTGAAGTTTTAATGTACTCAACTCAGATGAAGTCAGAGTATCAATTAACTGTTTCACTTTGACATACATTACGAAAATAAATGCACTACGAGAGAGTGATTATGGGAAACTATAATCCTAACAGGAATTTTAGTGTTGGTTGTCTTAGAGATAGAGCTCATAAACAGTATTTCCATCTCCTTGGATCAAGAGACTCAATCAAGTACATACATCCACGTAGTATGTTGTACAAGACAAAACTCAAAGTCTTCAGATTCGAAAAGTACTCAAAGTGTTAGACCATAGAGTTACTAGTGTGTCAAACTGGACAATTTCTCCAACACCTTGGATCAAGATCCTCCCAGACGGGCCCCCATTTATTACAAAAAATGCAATTTCTAATAAGCATAGAAATCTCCAGTGAATACTAGAAAGGACTGCCCTTCTAGCATCCAGCCTGTTACTGGGTTTTTGTAACAAGTAGTCAGTATCCTGGTCCAGTTATCCATTAGAATTTAGTAAGATTCAATAGTGCTTCAGGATTACAACTGGTAGGCTATCTAAAGAAACTAAAATTTATAAGTCTATTAATAACAATAAAGTTGTCTAGGCGTATAATATCAAAATAAATTAATCAAAATAAACACTTCTCTGGTGTACAGTAGTATTGTACTGAAGGCACATATATCTTTATGGTTTTTAAGTACCGTCTGGTATATTAGCATTTAATAACATAATACAAATATATACAAGCAAGTTTGTGTGTATGTGTGTAAGTGCTCTAAGTAGTTCGCTATGTCTCAAGACTCGACTAGACTTAACCAGTGACTGACTAAAAGTCCTCACATAAACTAACTTCTTGACCAACCTGGCAATCGGAACAGCTTGCTTGAACAATAAAACGACTGACAAGCCAAACAGCAATATAACAAGCAACAGCGACACAGAATCAGGAACAAGGAGATAATATAATGACATTAAATAGGGACCATCTGCAGATCCTCCACAAAAGTCACAAAACTCCCATACTACTGAATCTAAGTTCAGCATTAGAAAATCCTCGACTGTGACAGTGCACAGATTCCAGTACAAATTAGGTCAGAAGCTACAGCTCAGGACCTGAGTTTCTCAGAGTGTCTATGTAACACACAACCTCAGTACAACGTCGAAAATCACTAAGTCTAGGCTATGTTCTGTGAACAGAGTTACACAGAACCAACAACAAGAGAGCGACAGAGACAATCTTCCAACAAGAGCCAGCAAGGAAGACACGTCAGAAGCCAAGCCAAACAGAAAAGAGGGCGAGTCAAAGCAAGACAGTCTCACCGAGGTGAGGTGTGATCACCCCCCCCCCGATCACGTGACTCTCTGTGGACTGCTGCTGCCCAGCAACACAGAGAAGCTGGCAGGGAAACAAGCGGAACTGGTAGTTAGACAATGCTGTCTGTACTTAACACTCTTGAACTACGAGCACTGAATAATATATAAATGTTACATCCTACCTAATAATATAACTAAGTCAAATAATAATACAAAGCAATATATTTACGATTTAGCTATTATCACAAATATAAGCAATATAAAATTATATGAACAGGTAATATACATTATATATATTGTGACCCAGTCAGGGGTCGTAACACTGTCTTCTCCCTCTCTGGCTCACTTCCAGCTCTCAGTGACTGCCCTCACCCATGTGCTTCATACACAGCTGCTGGTGTGGTGGTGTGTGGGAGTATACCTGGCTCCCACGTGTTGATGTGTGCAAGCATGTCAGGCTCCAACATAGTGTGTGGGAGCATGTCAGGCTCCCACGTGTTGGTGTGTGCGAGCATGTCAGACTCCCATGTGTTGGTGTGTGGGAGCATATCAGGCTCAAACGTGTTGGTGTGTGGGAGCATGTCAGGCTCCCACGTGTTGGTGTGTGGGAGCATGTCAGGCTCCCACGTGTTGGTGTGTGGGAGCATGTCAGGCTCCCACGTGTTGGTGTGTGCGAGCATGTCAGACTCCCACGTGTTGGTGTGTGCGAGCATGTCAGACTCCCATGTGTTGGTGTGTGGGAGAATATCAGGCTCAAACGTGTTGGTGTGTGGGAGCATGTCAGGCTCCCACGTGTTGGTGTGTGGGAGCATGTCAGGCTCCCACGTGTTGGTGTGTGCGAGCATGTCAGACTCCCACGTGTTGGTGTGTGGGAGCATATCAGGCTCAAACGTGTTGGTGTGTGGGAGCATGTCAGGCTCCCACGTGTTGGTGTGTGCGAGCATGTCAGGCTCCCACGTGTTGGTGTGTGGGAGCATATCAGGCTCAAACGTGTTGGTGTGTGGGAGCATGTCAGGCTCCCACGTGTTGGTGTGTGGGAGCATGTCAGGCTCCCACGTGTTGGTGTGTGGGAGCATATCAGGCTCAAACGTGTTGGTGTGTGGGAGCATGTCAGGCTCCCACGTGTTGGTGTGTGGGAGCATGTCAGGCTCCCACGTGTTGGTGTGTGGGAGCATGTCAGGCTCCCACGTGTTGGTGTGTGGGAGCATGTCAGGCTCCCACGTGTTGGTGTGTGGGAGCATGTCAGGCTCCCACGTGTTGGTGTGTGGGAGCATGTCAGACTCCCACGTGTTGGTGTGTGGGAGCATGTCAGACTCCCACGTGTTGGTGTGTGGGAGCATGTCAGGCTCCCACGTGTTGGTGTGTGGGAGCATGTCAGGCTCCCACGTGTTGGTGTGTGGGAGCATGTCAGACTCCCACGTGTTGGTGTGTGGGAGCATGTCAGACTCCCATGTGTTGGTGTGTGGGAGCATGTCAGACTCCCACGTGTTGGTGTGTGGGAGCATGTCAGGCTCCCACGTGTTGGTGTGTGGGAGCATGTCAGACTCCCACGTGTTGGTGTGTGGGAGCATGTCAGACTCCCATGTGTTGGTGTGTGGGAGCATGTCAGACTCCCACGTGTTGGTGTGTGGGAGCATGTCAGGCTCCCACGTGTTGGTGTGTGGGAGCATGTCAGACTCCCATGTGTTGGTGTGTGGGAGCATGTCAGACTCCCACGTGTTGGTGTGTGGGAGCATGTCAGGCTCCCACGTGTTGGTGTGTGGGAGCATGTCAGACTCCCACGTGTTGGTGTGTGGGAGCATGTCAGACTCCCACGTGTTGGTGTGTGGGAGCATGTCAGGCTCCCACGTGGTGGAATATGAAGGCTGCTATGTTGAGCTCTGTAGCAGTGAAGCTCACTTCCTCTCCCTGACTTATTACTCTCTCCCACACTCTCCCCTCCCTCCCACATACGTCCCCCTCCCCCTCCCCCTCCCCCTCCCTCCTTCCCTTCTCAGCTATCGTATAATTACAGGTAATGTTGCGCAAAGGTAAACATTGACCACTTTTAAAATGAATGTCTGTGTGGTGACCTGTGTGTCAGGAAGCACAGGTGTGGTGACCTGTGTGTCAGGAAGCACAGGTGTGGTGACCTGTGTGTCAGGAAGCACAGGTGTGGTGACCTGTGTGTCAGGAAGCACAGGTGTGGTGATCTGTGTGTCAGGAAGCACAGGTGTGGTGACCTGTGTGTCAGGAAGCACAGGTGTGGTGACCTGTGTGTCAGGAAGCACAGGTGTGGTGACGTGTGTGTCAGGAAGCACAGGTGTGGTGACCTGTGTGTCAGAAAGCACAGGTGTGGTGACCTGTGTGTCAGGAAGCACAGGTGTGGTGACCTGTGTGTCAGGAAGCACAGGTGTGGTGACCTGTGTGTCAGGAAGCACAGGTGTGGTGACCTGTGTGTCAGGAAGCACAGGTGTGGTGACCTGTGTGTCAGGAAGCACAGGTGTGGTGATCTGTGTGTCAGGAAGCACAGGTGTGGTGACCTGTGTGTCAGGAAGCACAGCTGTGGTGATCTGTGTGTCAGGAAGCACAGGTGTGGTGACCTGTGTGTCAGGAAGCACAGGTGTGGTGACCTGTGTGTCAGGAAGCACAGGTGTGGTGATCTGTGTGTCAGGAAGCACAGGTGTGGTGACCTGTGTGTCAGGAAGCACAGGTGTGGTGACGTGTGTGTCAGGAAGCACAGGTGTGGTGACCTGTGTGTCAGGAAGCACAGGTGTGGTGACCTGTGTGTCAGGAAGCACAGGTGTGGTGACCTGTGTGTCAGGAAGCACAGGTGTGGTGACCTGTGTGTCAGGAAGCACAGGTGTGGTGACCTGTGTGTCAGGAAGCACAGGTGTGGTGACCTGTGTGTCAGGAAGCACAGGTGTGGTGATCTGTGTGTCAGGAAGCACAGGTGTGGTGACCTGTGTGTCAGGAAGCACAGGTGTGGTGACGTGTGTGTCAGGAAGCACAGGTGTGGTGACCTGTGTGTCAGGAAGCACAGGTGTGGTGACCTGTGTGTCAGGAAGCACAGGTGTGGTGACCTGTGTGTCAGGAAGCACAGGTGTGGTGACGTGTGTGTCAGGAAGCACAGGTGTGGTGACCTGTGTGTCAGGAAGCACAGGTGTGGTGACCTGTGTGTCAGGAAGCACAGGTGTGGTGACGTTTGTGTCAGGAAGCACAGGTGTGGTGACGTGTGTGTCAGGAAGCACAGGTGTGGTGACCTGTGTGTCAGGAAGCACAGGTGTGGTGACCTGTGTGTCAGGAAGCACAGGTGTGGTGACCTGTGTGTCAGGAAGCACAGGTGTGGTGACCTGTGTGTCAGGAAGCACAGGTGTGGTGACCTGTGTGTCAGGAAGCACAGGTGTGGTGACCTGTGTGTCAGGAAGCACAGGTGTGGTTACGTGTGTGTCAAGAAGCACAGGTGTGGTGACCTGTGTGTCAGGAAGGTGACCTGTGTGTCAGGAAGCACAGGTGTGGTGACCTGTGTGTCAGGAAGCACAGGTGTGGTGACGTGTGTGTCAAGAAGCACAGGTGTGGTGACCTGTGTGTCAGGAAGGTGACCTGTGTGTCAGGAAGCACAGGTGTGGTGACCTGTGTGTCAGGAAGCACAGGTGTGGTGACCTGTGTGTCAGGAAGCACAGGTGTGGTGACCTGTGTGTCAGGAAGCACAGGTGTTGTGACGTGTGTGTCAGGAAGCACAGGTGTGGTGACCTGTGTGTCAGGAACCACAGGTGTGGTGACCTGTGTGTCAGGAAGCACAGGTGTGGTGACCTGTGTGTCAGGAAGCACAGGTGTGGTGACGTGTGTGTCAAGAAGCACAGGTGTGGTGACCTGTGTGTCAGGAAGGTGACCTGTGTCAGGAAGCACAGGTGTGGTGACCTGTGTGTCAGGAAGCACAGGTGTGGTGACGTGTGTGTCAAGAAGCACAGGTGTGGTGACCTGTGTGTCAGGAAGGTGACCTGTGTGTCAGGAAGCACAGGTGTGGTGACCTGTGTGTCAGGAAGCACTGGTGTGGTGACGTGTGTGTCAAGAAGCACAGGTGTGGTGACCTGTGTGTCAGGAAGGTGACCTGTGTCAGGAAGCACAGGTGTGGTGACCTGTGTGTCAGGAAGCACTGGTGTGGTGACGTGTGTGTCAAGAAGCACAGGTGTGGTGACCTGTGTGTCAGGAAGCACAGGTGTGGTGACCTGTGTGTCAGGAAGCACAGGTGTGGTGACCTGTGTGTCAGGAAGCACAGGTGTGGTGACCTGTGTGTCAGGAAGCACAGGTGTGGTGACCTGTGTGTCAGGAAGCACAGGTGTGGTGACCTGTGTGTCAGGAAGCACAGGTGTGGTGACCTGTGTGTCAGGAAGCACAGGTGTGGTGACCTGTGTGTCAGGAAGCACAGGTATGGTGACCTGTGTGTCAGGAAGCACAGGTGTGGTGACCTGTGTGTTAGGAAGCACAGGTGTGGTGACCTGTGTGTTAGGAAGCACAGGTGTGGTGACCTGTGTGTCAGGAAGCACAGGTGTGGTGACCTGTGTGTCAGAAAGCACAGGTGTGGTGACCTGTGTGTCAGGAAGCACAGGTGTGGTGACCTGTGTGTCAGGAAGCACAGGTGTGGTGACCTGTGTGTCAGGAAGCACAGGTGTGGTGACCTGTGTGTCAGGAAGCACAGGTGTGGTGACCTGTGTGTCAGGAAGCACAGGTGTGGTGACCTGTGTGTCAGGAAGCACAGGTGTGGTGACCTGTGTGTCAGGAAGCACAGGTGTGGTGACCTGTGTGTCAGGAAGCACAGGTGTGGTGACCTGTGTGTCAGGAAGCACAGGTGTGGTGACCTGTGTGTCAGGAAGCACAGGTGTGGTGACCTGTGTGTCAGGAAGCACAGGTGTTGTGACCTGTGTGTCAGGAAGCACAGGTGTGGTGACCTGTGTGTCAGGAAGCACAGGTGTGGTGACCTGTGTGTCAGGAAGCACAGGTGTGGTGACCTGTGTGTCAGGAAGCACAGGTGTGGTGACCTGTGTGTCAGGAAGCACAGGTGTGGTGACCTGTGTGTCAGGAAGCACAGGTGTGGTGACCTGTGTGTCAGGAAGCACAGGTGTGGTGACCTGTGTGTCAGGAAGCACAGGTGTGGTGACCTGTGTGTCAGGAAGCACAGGTGTGGTGACATGTGTGTCAGGAAGCACAGGTGTGTGACCTGTGTGTCAGGAAGCACAGGTGTGGTTACCTGTGTGTCAGGAAGCACAGGTGTGGTGACCTGTGTGTCAGGAAGCACAGGTGTGGTGACCTGTGTGTCAGGAAGCACAGGTGTGGTGACCTGTGTGTCAGGAAGCACAGGTGTGGTGACCTGTGTGTCAGGAAGCACAGGTGTGGTGACCTGTGTGTCAGGAAGCACAGGTGTGGTGACGTGTGTGTCAAGAAGCACAGGTGTGGTGACCTGTGTGTCAGGAAGGTGACCTGTGTCAGGAAGCACAGGTGTGGTGACCTGTGTGTCAGGAAGCACAGGTGTGGTGACGTGTGTGTCAAGAAGCACAGGTGTGGTGACCTGTGTGTCAGGAAGGTGACCTGTGTGTCAGGAAGCACAGGTGTGGTGACCTGTGTGTCAGGAAGCACTGGTGTGGTGACGTGTGTGTCAAGAAGCACAGGTGTGGTGACCTGTGTGTCAGGAAGGTGACCTGTGTCAGGAAGCACAGGTGTGGTGACCTGTGTGTCAGGAAGCACTGGTGTGGTGACGTGTGTGTCAAGAAGCACAGGTGTGGTGACCTGTGTGTCAGGAAGCACAGGTGTGGTGACCTGTGTGTCAGGAAGCACAGGTGTGGTGACCTGTGTGTCAGGAAGCACAGGTGTGGTGACCTGTGTGTCAGGAAGCACAGGTGTGGTGACCTGTGTGTCAGGAAGCACAGGTGTGGTGACCTGTGTGTCAGGAAGCACAGGTGTGGTGACCTGTGTGTCAGGAAGCACAGGTATGGTGACCTGTGTGTCAGGAAGCACAGGTGTGGTGACCTGTGTGTTAGGAAGCACAGGTGTGGTGACCTGTGTGTTAGGAAGCACAGGTGTGGTGACCTGTGTGTCAGGAAGCACAGGTGTGGTGACCTGTGTGTCAGAAAGCACAGGTGTGGTGACCTGTGTGTCAGGAAGCACAGGTGTGGTGACCTGTGTGTCAGGAAGCACAGGTGTGGTGACCTGTGTGTCAGGAAGCACAGGTGTGGTGACCTGTGTGTCAGGAAGCACAGGTGTGGTGACCTGTGTGTCAGGAAGCACAGGTGTGGTGACCTGTGTGTCAGGAAGCACAGGTGTGGTGACCTGTGTGTCAGGAAGCACAGGTGTGGTGACCTGTGTGTCAGGAAGCACAGGTGTGGTGACCTGTGTGTCAGGAAGCACAGGTGTGGTGACCTGTGTGTCAGGAAGCACAGGTGTGGTGACCTGTGTGTCAGGAAGCACAGGTGTTGTGACCTGTGTGTCAGGAAGCACAGGTGTGGTGACCTGTGTGTCAGGAAGCACAGGTGTGGTGACCTGTGTGTCAGGAAGCACAGGTGTGGTGACCTGTGTGTCAGGAAGCACAGGTGTGGTGACCTGTGTGTCAGGAAGCACAGGTGTGGTGACCTGTGTGTCAGGAAGCACAGGTGTGGTGACCTGTGTGTCAGGAAGCACAGGTGTGGTGACCTGTGTGTCAGGAAGCACAGGTGTGGTGACCTGTGTGTCAGGAAGCACAGGTGTGGTGACATGTGTGTCAGGAAGCACAGGTGTGTGACCTGTGTGTCAGGAAGCACAGGTGTGGTTACCTGTGTGTCAGGAAGCACAGGTGTGGTGACCTGTGTGTCAGGAAGCACAGGTGTGGTGACCTGTGTGTCAGGAAGCACAGGTGTGGTGACCTGTGTGTCAGGAAGCACAGGTGTGGTGACCTGTGTCTCAGGAAGCACAGGTGTGGTGACCTGTGTGTCAGGAAGCACAGGTGTGGTGACCTGTGTGTCAGGAAGCACAGGTGTGGTGACCTGTGTGTCAGGAAGCACAGGTGTGGTGACCTGTGTGTCAGGAAGCACAGGTGTGGTGACCTGTGTGTCAGGAAGCACAGGTGTGGTGACCTGTGTGTCAGGAAGCACAGGTGTGGTGACCTGTGTGTCAGGAAGCACAGGTGTGGTGACCTGTGTGTCAGGAAGCACAGGTGTGGTGACCTGTGTGTCAGGAAGCACAGGTGTGGTGACCTGTGTGTCAGGAAGCACAGGTGTGGTGACCTGTGTGTCAGGAAGCACAGGTGTGGTGACCTGTGTGTCAGGAAGCACAGGTGTGGTGACCTGTGTGTCAGGAAGCACAGGTGTGGTGACCTGTGTGTCAGGAAGCACAGGTGTGGTGACCTGTGTGTCAGGAAGCACAGGTGTGGTGACCTGTGTGTCAGGAAGCACAGGTGTGGTGACCTGTGTGTCAGGAAGCACAGGTGTGGTGACCTGTGTGTCAGGAAGCACAGGTGTGGTGACCTGTGTGTCAGGAAGCACAGGTGTGGTGACCTGTGTGTCAGGAAGCACAGGTGTGGTGACCTGTGTGTCAGGAAGCACAGGTGTGGTGACCTGTGTGTCAGGAAGCACAGGTGTGGTGACCTGTGTGTGTGTGACCTGTGTGTCAGGAAGCACAGGTTTGGTGACCTGTGTGTCAGGAAGCACAGGTGTGGTGACCTGTGTGTCAGGAAGCACAGGTGTGGTGACCTGTGTGTCAGGAAGCACAGGTGTGGTGACCTGTGTGTCAGGAAGCACAGGTGTGGTGACCTGTGTGTCAGGAAGCACAGGTGTGGTGACCTGTGTGTCAGGAAGCACAGGTGTGGTGACCTGTGTGTCAGGAAGCACAGGTGTGGTGACCTGTGTGTCAGGAAGCACAGGTGTGGTGACCTGTGTGTCAGGAAGCACAGGTGTGGTGACCTGTGTGTCAGGAAGCACAGGTGTGGTGACCTGTGTGTCAGGAAGCACAGGTGTGGTGACCTGTGTGTCAGGAAGCACAGGTGTAGTGACCTGTGTGTCAGGAAGCACAGGTGTGGTGACCTGTGTGTCAGGAAGCACAGGTGTGGTGACCTGTGTGTCAGGAAGCACAGGTGTGGTGACCTGTGTGTCAGGAAGCACAGGTGTGGTGACCTGTGTGTCAGGAAGCACAGGTGTGGTGACCTGTGTGTCAGGAAGCACAGGTGTGGTGATCTGTGTCAGGAAGCACAGGTGTGGTGACCTGTGTGTCAAGAAGCACAGGTGTGGTGACCTATGTGTCAGGAAGCACAGGTGTGGTGACCTGTGTGTCAGGAAGCACAGGTGTGGTGACGTGTGTGTCAAGAAGAACAGGTGTGGTGACCTATGTGTCAGGAAGCACAGGTGTGGTGATCTGTGTGTCAAGAAGCACAGGTGTGGTGACCTGTGTGTCAGGAAGCACAGGTGTGGTGACCTGTGTGTCAGGAAGCACAGGAGTGGTGACCTGTGTGTCAGGAAGCACAGGTGTGGTGACGTGTGTGTCAGGAAGCACAGGTGTGGTGACCTGTGTGTCAGGAAGCACAGGTGTGGTGACCTGTGTGTCAGGAAGCACAGGTGTGATCTGTGTGTCAGGAAGCACAGGTGTGGTGACCTGTGTGTCTGGAAGCACAGGTGTGGTGACGTGTGTGTCAGGAAGCACAGGTGTGGTGACGTGTGTGTCAGGAAGCACAGGTGTGGTGACGTGTGTGTCAGGAAGCACAGGTGTGGTGACGTGTGTGTCAGGAAGCACAGGTGTGGTGACGTGTGTGTCAGGAAGCACAGGTGTGGTGACGTGTGTGTCAGGAAGCACAGGTGTGGTGACGTGTGTGTCAGGAAGCACAGGTGTGGTGACGTGTGTGTCAGGAAGCACAGGTGTGGTGACGTGTGTGTCAGGAAGCACAGGTGTGGTGACGTGTGTGTCAGGAAGCACAGGTGTGGTGACGTGTGTGTCAGGAAGCACAGGTGTGGTGATGTGTGTGTCAGGAAGCACAGGTGTGGTGACGTGTGTGTCAGGAAGCACAGGTGTGGTGACGTGTGTGTCAGGAAGCACAGGTGTGGTGACGTGTGTGTCAGGAAGCACAGGTGTGGTGACGTGTGTGTCAGGAAGCACAGGTGTGGTGACGTGTGTGTCAGGAAGCACAGGTGTGGTGACGTGTGTGTCAGGAAGCACAGGTGTGGTGACGTGTGTGTCAGGAAGCACAGGTGTGGTGACGTGTGTGTCAGGAAGCACAGGTGTGGTGACGTGTGTGTCAGGAAGCACAGGTGTGGTGACGTGTGTGTCAGGAAGCACAGGTGTGGTGACGTGTGTGTCAGGAAGCACAGGTGTGGTGACGTGTGTGTCAGGAAGCACAGGTGTGGTGACGTGTGTGTCAGAAAGCACAGGTGTGGTGACCTGTGTGTCAGGAAGCACAGGTGTGGTGACCTGTGTGTCAGGAAGCACAGGTGTGGTGACCTGTGTGTCAGGAAGCACAGGTGTGGTGACCTGTGTGTCAGGAAGCACAGGTGTGGTGACCTGTGTGTCAGGAAGCACAGGTGTGGTGACCTGTGTGTCAGGAAGCACAGGTGTGGTGACGTGTGTGTCAGGAAGCACATGTGTGTGACCTGTGTGTCAGGAAGCACAGGTGTGGTGACCTGTGTGTCAGGAAGCACAGGTGTGGTGACCTGTGTGTCAGGAAGCACAGGTGTGGTGACCTGTGTGTCAGGAAGCACAGTTGTGGTGACCTGTGTGTCAGGAAGCACAGGTGTGGTGACCTGTGTGTCAGGAAGCACAGGTGTGGTGACCTGTGTGTCAGGAAGCACAGGTGTGGTGACCTGTGTGTCAGGAAGCACAGGTGTGGTGACCTGTGTGTCAGGAAGCACAGGTGTGGTGACCTGTGTGTCAGGAAGCACAGGTGTGGTGACCTGTGTGTCAGGAAGCACAGGTGTGGTGACCTGTGTGTCAGGAAGCACAGGTGTGGTGACCTGTGTGTCAGGAAGCACAGGTGTGGTGACCTGTGTGTCAGGAAGCACAGGTGTGGTGACCTGTGTCAGGAAGCACAGGTGTGGTGACCTGTGTGTCAGGAAGCACATGTGTGGTGACCTGTGTGTCAGGAAGCACAGGTGTGGTGACCTGTGTGTCAGGAAGCACAGGTGTGGTGACCTGTGTCAGGAAGCACAGGTGTGGTGACCTGTGTGTCAGGAAGCACAGGTGTGGTGACCTGTGTGTCAGGAAGCACAGGTGTGGTGACCTGTGTGTCAGGAAGCACAGGTGTGGTGACCTGTGTGTCAGGAAGCACAGGTGTGGTGACCTGTGTGTCAGGAAGCACAGGTGTGGTGACCTGTGTGTCAGGAAGCACAGGTGTGGTGACCTGTGTGTCAGGAAGCACAGGTGTGGTGACCTGTGTGTCAGGAAGCACAGGTGTGGTGACCTGTGTGTCAGGAAGCACAGGTGTGGTGACCTGTGTGTCAGGAAGCACAGGTGTGGTGACCTGTGTGTCAGGAAGCACAGGTGTGGTGACCTGTGTGTCAGGAAGCACAGGTGTGGTGACCTGTGTGTCAGGAAGCACCGGTGTGGTGACCTGTGTGTCAGGAAGCACAGGTGTGGTGACCTGTGTGTCAGGAAGCACAGGTGTGGTGACCTGTGTGTCAGGAAGCACAGGTGTGGTGACCTGTGTGTCAGGAAGCACAGGTGTGGTGACCTGTGTGTCAGGAAGCACAGGTGTGGTGACCTGTGTGTCAGGAAGCACAGGTGTGGTGACCTGTGTGTCAGGAAGCACAGGTGTGGTGACCTGTGTGTCAGGAAGCACAGGTGTGGTGACCTGTGTGTCAGGAAGCACAGGTGTAATGACCTGTGCGTCAGGAAGCACAGGTGTGGTGACCTGTGTGTCAGGCACAGGTGTGGTGACCTGTGCGTCAGGAAGCACAGGTGTGGTGACCTGTGCGTCAGGAAGCACAGGTGTGGTGACCTGTGCGTCAGGAAGCATAGGTGTGGTGACCTGTGTGTCAGGAAGCACAGGTGTGGTGACCTGTGGTTCAGGAAGCACAGGTGTGGTGACCTGTGTGTCTTGAAGCACAGGTGTGGTGACCTGTGTGTCTTGAAGCACAGGTGTGGTGACCTGTGTGTCAGGAAGCACAGGTGTGGTGACGTGTGTGTCAAGAAGCACAGGTGTGGTGACCTGTGTGTCAGGAAGGTGACCTGTGTGTCAGGAAGCACAGGTGTGGTGACCTGTGTGTCAGGAAGCACAGGTGTGGTGACGTGTGTGTCAAGAAGCACAGGTGTGGTGACCTGTGTGTCAGGAAGCACAGGTGTGGTGACGTGTGTGTCAAGAAGCACAGGTGTGGTGACCTATGTGTCAGGAAGCACAGGTGTGGTGACCTGTGTGTCAAGAAGCACAGGTGTGGTGACCTGTGTGTCAGGAAGCACAGGTGTGGTGACCTGTGTGTCAGGAAGCACAGGAGTGGTGACGTGTGTGTCAAGAAGCACAGGTGTGGTGACCTGTGTGTCAGGAAGCACAGGTGTGGTGACCTGTGTGTCAGGAAGCACAGGTGTGATCTGTGTGTCAGGAAGCACAGGTGTGGTGACCTGTGTGTCAGGAAGCACAGGTGTGGTGACGTGTGTGTCAGGAAGCACAGGTGTGGTGACGTGTGTGTCAGGAAGCACAGGTGTGGTGACGTGTGTGTCAGGAAGCACAGGTGTTGTGACGTGTGTGTCAGGAAGCACAGGTGTGGTGACGTGTGTGTCAGGAAGCACAGGTGTGGTGACGTGTGTGTCAGGAAGCACAGGTGTGGTGACGTGTGTGTCAGGAAGCACAGGTGTGGTGACCTGTGTGTCAGGAAGCACAGGTGTGGTGTGCTACCCTCCAGAGTATACTCAACAGTTGTGGGTTGACACAGCACTGTGCAGCTGGGGCGAGTCTTGCGTGAATGGAAAAAAATGTCGAAGCTGTTCGTGAACCTCACATCCTTCTTCTTATTGTAGTGGTGTGTTGGACCTGCTGGGACCTACAGGTACCTGGGTAGGTTGTAGTGATGTGTTGGACCTGCTGGGACCTACAGGTACCTGGGTAGGTTGTAGTGATGTGTTGGACCTGCTGGGACCTACAGGTACCTGGGTAGGTTGTAGTGATGTGTTGGACCTGCTGGGACCTACAGGTACCTGGGTAGGTTGTAGTGATGTGTTGGACCTGCTGGGACCTACAGGTACCTGGGTAGGTTGTAGTGATGTGTTGGACCTGCTGGGACCTACAGGTACCTGGGTAGGTTGTAGTGATGTGTTGGACCTGCTGGGACCTACAGGTACCTGGGTAGGTTGTAGTGATGTGTTGGACCTGCTGGGACCTACAGGTACCTGGGTAGGTTGTAGTGATGTGTTGGACCTGCTGGGACCTATAGGTACCTGGGTAGGTTGTAGTGATGTGTTGGAACTGCTGGGACCTACAGGTACCTGGGTAGATTGTAGTGATGTGTTGGACCTGCTGGGACCTACAGGTACCTCGTAGGCTGTAGTGATGTGTTGGACCTGCTGGGACCTACAGGTACCTGGGTAGGTTGTAGTAGGTTACACAAGAACATAAAAATGGAGGAACACTGCAGAAGGCCGACTGGCCCATACAAGGCAGGTCCTTATCATAACCACCACTACCCGAAGGTACCCAAGAATTTACTCTCGTACCCACGACACCAATCAAACCCAGCCCCTCCCACTCATATATTTGTCCAATCTCTTTTTAAATCCACTCAAGGTCCTAGCCTCTATCACCTTACTGGGAAGATTGTTCCACGCATCCACAACTCTCTTCGAAAACCAGTATTTACCTATGTCCTTTGTAAATCTAAATTTAGCTAACTTAAATCCGTTATTTCTTGTTCTTATCTGGTTCGACATTCTCAGTACTTTATTACTATCACATTTGTTTATGACCATCATCAACTTATACACTTCAATGATAACTCCCCTCATTCTACGTCTCTCCAGAGAGTGGATTTTCAAGGCTTTAAGTCCATCTTCATACGGGAGTTTCCTTACACAGTAAATTATTTTAGCCATTCTTCTCTTTATGTTCTCCAATGAGTCTATGTCCATCCTGTAGTAAGGAGACCAAAACTGAGCAGCATGATCTAAATGAGGTCTCACTAGTGATGTATAGAGTTGTAAAATAACTTTTGGACTTATGTTACTTATACTTCTCAAAATAAATCCTAGTAATCTGTTAGCCTTGTTGTGCACACTAAGGCACTGCTGTCTTGGCTTTAGATTTCTGCTAACCATGACTCCCAAATCTTTTTCACATTCTGTATGACCAAGCTCTACTTCACCTAGTTTATAACTTCGAGGTTTATTTTCATTACCAAGGGCTAGTACCTTACAGTTATCCACATTGAACTTCATCTGCCATTTTTCAGACCAAGACATTAATTTGTCCAAATCTTCCTGGAGTTCATTGGTATCCTCCTCAGAATGAATCATACGGCCTATTTTTGTATCATCAGCAAATTTGCTCATGTCACTTGTAATTCCTTCATCAAGGTCATTAACGTAAATTACGAACAACAACAACGGGCCTAATCTGATCCTTGTGGAATGCCACTAGTGACTAATCCTCATTTAGATTTGACCAAATTAATGGAAACTCTCTGCTTTCTATTGGTAAGCCATGACTGTATCCATGCTAGAACTTTACCTCCTGTACCATGAGCTGCCACTTTTCTTAATTTTTTTTGTGACGTACTCTGTCTGTGAGGTACTCCAAATAAACAGTATCATATTCTTTATCACTGTCTACTGCTTCAAATGTTTTATTGAAGAACCCATGCTGAGATTCATTAATCAAATTATGCTCTTCAATGTGACTTCTAATAATATCAGCTATAATTTATTCTAATTTGCCTACTGTAGATGTCAGGCTTATTGGACGGTAATTTGATGGAGTGGACTTATCCCCTGATTTGAATATAGGAACTACATTAGCTGTCTTCCACATCTTTGGCACAACACCAGTTAGAATGGACGCATTAAAAACGTTCGTTAATGGCTGACTAAATTCCATCCCCGGAAAACAACTCGTCAGGTCCCAGGGAATTATTTTCAGTTTATCTGTTTGATGACCATGTCCTTCGTGACAGTATTATTAGTTAATTTGAATTCTTTAGGAACTGAATAATTGTTAATTTCTGGAATCTCATTTGTGTCTTCTTGTGTAAAGACTGACAAAAAAAAATTAAATAGAGAACATATTTCCAGTTCGTTATCCGTCAGCTGTCCTATACACTTGAAAGAACCCTTTTGGATTAGTCTTTGATTCATTAGCAATTATAATTTCATAGTCACGTTTAGCTTTTCTAATCCCCATTTTTACTTCTCTTTTAAGCTGAATATATTAGTCAAAGTTAACCTCTCCTCTTCTGATGCGCCTATAAATTCCTCTTCTCTCCCCTAATAGATGCTTTAGTCTCCTGTTAACCCATTTGGGATCGTTATTGTTTGACCTAATTTCTCTCTGGGGAATATATATAATCTGAGCACGGTGTACATTATTAAGAAAAAAATCATAAATGCAGATCCCTTCGTAATCGTATAATCATCGTCAATAAAATCATTAGCTAGATAACCCCAGTCAAGATTAGACAGGTGTTTCCTAAGTCCATTATAATCGGCAGAACGATAATTGGAGACCTATACAGTATTATCTTTTTTCTGGTTCTCCCAGGTAATATTAAAAGTTATGGATTTGTGATCACTTGCGCCAAACTCTTCAGTGATCTCCAGATTATTTACGAGGGTTTCTTTATTTGACAAGACTAGGTCTAGCAAATTATTACCTCTGGTGGGCTCTGTTATACACAGTTTCAGAAAACAGTCCTGAACTGCTTCCATGAAGCCGTTGGACTCCAGATTACCGGTCAAAGACGGTCAGTCAGTTTGACTAAAGTTAAAATTCCCTACTATCACTATGTTATTGTGTCTAGAAGCCCTAACAGTTTCGTCCCAAAGAAGTCTCCCTCTATCGTGATCAAGCCTGGAGGGCGGTATATTACACCTAGAATTAGTTTTTCTTGACCTTCTAGAAACTTTACCATATCTCGAGCTTCGCTGCCCTCAATTCCTCCTTAAGCTGCTGGTAAAGTTGCTCACTGGAGGGCATCTTGGTTCGGTTGTAGGGATGTGTTGGACCTGATAGGACCTACAGATACCTGGGTAGATTGTAGGGATGTGTTGGACCTGATAGGATCTACAGATACCTGGGTAGATCGTAGGAATGTATTGGACCTACTGGGACCTACAGATACCTGGGTAGGTTGTAGGGATGTGTTGGACCTGCTGGTACAGACAGGTACCTGGGTAGGTTGTAGGGATGTGTTGGACCTACTGGGTAGAACTTTTAAATGTAACAGAGGGTGCTGGGCTGTACATATAAGCATATATCTCGTTAATGTGTCAATCAAATCAGGACTTACAAATGGTCAAAGTTGGGCATCATCTTTCAGCAATCATCGCTATGAAAGAATTGTGTCCAGTAAGAGGTTGTGTCCTGTAGACCGCTTTATACTCTCTGCACTAATATATTGCCCTAACTTCTAGTGTGACTGATGCTTTCACCTTGATAGTTGTAAGAGAAGGCAGCTGGTGCTGTTGTGATCCCGTAACTAACGATAGGCTGACAGTGGCAGTCCCTCGCACTATAAAACTAACTGCCACCCCCTGTACTGATACAAGCTGCCACCGCATGTACTGATACTAGTTGCCACCACCTGCACTGATACTAGCTGCCACCACCTGCACTGTTACTACTTGCCACCACCTGCACTGATACTAGCTGCCACCACCTGCATTGATGCTATCTCCCACCACCTGCACTTACACTAATTGTCACCACCTGTACTGATACTTGCTGCCACCACCTGCACTGATACTAGCTGCCACCACCTGTACTGATACTACCTGCCACCATCTACACTGATAGTAGCTGTCACCACCTGCACTGATACTAGCTACCGCCACCTGCACTGATAATATCAGCCGCCAGCTGCACTTATACTACCTGCCACCACCTGCACTGATACTAGCTGCCACCACCTGCACTGTTACTACTTGCCACCACCTGCACCGATACTAGCTGCCACCACCTGCACTGATACTAGCTGCAAACACCTGCACTGATACTAGCTGCCACCACCTGCACTGATACCTGCTGCCACCACCTGCACTGATACTACCTGCCAACACTTGCAATGATACTAGCTGCCACCAGCTTCACTGATACTAGCTGCAAACACCTGCTCTGATACTAGCTGCCACCACCTGCACTGATACTTGCTGCCACCAGCTTCACTGATACTAGCTGCCACCACCTGCACTGATACTTGCTGCCACCAGCTTCACTGATACCAGCTGCCACCACCTGCACTGATACTTGCTGCCACCACCTGCACTGATACTACCTGCCACCACCTGCATTGATACTGTCTGCCACCACCTGCACTGATACTACCTGCCAACACTTGCAATGATACTAGCTGCCACCAGCTTCACTGATACTAGCTGCAAACACCTGCACTGATACTTGCTGCCACCAGCTTCACTGATACTAGCTGCCACCACCTGCACTGATACTTGCTGCCACCAGCTTCACTGATACTAGCTGCCACCACCTGCACTGATACTTGCTGCCACCAGCTTCACTGATACTACCTGCCACCACCTGCACTGATACTACCTGCCACCACCTGCATTGATACTACCTGCCACCACCTGCATTGATACTATCTGCCACCACCTGCACTGATACTACCTGCCAGCACTTGCAATGATACTAGCTGCCACCACCTGCATTGATACTACCTGCCAACACTTGCAATGATACTACCTGCCACCACCTGCATTGATTCTATCTGCCACCACCTGCACTGATACTACCTGCCACCACCTGCATTGATTCTATCTGCCACCACCTGCACTGATACTACCTGCCAACACTTGCAATGATACTAGCTGCCACCAGCTTCACTGATACTAGCTGCAAACACCTGCACTGATACTAGCTGCCACCACCTGCACTGATACTTGCTGCCACCAGCTTCACTGATACTAGCTGCCACCACCTGCTCTGATACTTGCTGCCACCAGCTTCACTGATGCTAACTGCCACCACCTGCACTGATACTTGCTGCCACCAGCTTCACTGATACTAGCTGCCACCAGCTGCACTGATACTAGTTGCCACCACCTGCACTGATACTAGCTGCCACCACCTGCACTGATACTACCTGCCACCACCTGCACTGATACTAGCTGCCACCACCTGCACTGATACTACCTGCCACCACCTGCACTGATACTAGCTGCCACCACCTGCACTGATACTACCTGCCACCACCTGCACTGATACTACCTGCCACCACCTGCACTGATACTACCTGCCACCACCTGCACTGATACTAGCTGCCACCACCTGCACTGATACTAGCTGCCACCACCTGCACTGATACTAGCTGCCACCACCTGCACTGATACTAGCTGCCACCACCTGCACTGATACTACCTGCCACCACCTGCACTGATACTACCTGCCACCACCTGCACTGATACTACCTGCCACCACCTGCACTGATACTACCTGCCACCACCTGCACTGATACTACCTGCCACCACCTGCACTGATACTAGCTGCCACCACCTGCACTGATACTTGCTGCCACCACCTGCACTGATACTACCTGCCACCACCTGCACTGATACTAGCTGCCACCACTTGCACTGATACTAGCTGCCACCACCTGCACTGATACTAGCTGCCACCACCTGCACTGATACTAGCTGCCACCACCTGCACTGATACTTGCTGCCACCACCTGCACTGATACCTGCCACCACCTGCACTGATACTAGCTGCCACCACCTGCACTGATACTAGCTGCCACCACCTGCACTGATACTAGCTGCCACCACCTGCACTGGTACTTGCTGCCACCACCTGCACTGATACTACCTGCCACCACCTGCACTGATACTACCTGCCACCACCTGCACTGATACTAGCTGCCACCACCTGCACTGATACTAGCTGCCACCAACTGCACTGATACTACCTGCCACCACCTGCACTGATACTAGCTGCCACCACCTGCACTGATACTAGCTGCCACCACCTGCACTGATACTTGCTGCCACCACCTGCACTGATACTACCTGCCACCACCTGCACTGATACTAGCTGCCACCACCTGCACTGATACTAGCTGCCACCACCTGCACTGATACTAGCTGCCACCACCTGCACTGATACTTGCTGCCACCACCTGCACTAATACTTGCTGCCACCACCTGCACTGATACTACCTGCCACCACCTGCACTGATACTAGCTGCCACCACCTGCACTGATACTAGCTGCCACCACCTGCACTGATACTAGCTGCCACCACCTGCACTGATACTTGCTGCCACCACCTGCACTGATACTAGCTGCCACCACCTGCACTGATACTAGCTGCCACCACCTGCACTGATACTTGCTGCCACCACCTGCACTGATACTACCTGCCACCACCTGCACTGATGCTAGCTGCCACCACCTGCACTGATACTAGCTGCCACCACCTGCACTGATACTAGCTGCCACCACCTGCACTGATACTAGCTGCCACCACCTGCACTGATACTTGCTGCCACCACCTGCACTGATACTTGCTGCCACCACCTGCACTGATACTAGCTGCCACCACCTGCACTGATACTAGCTGCCACCACCTGCACTGATACTTGCTGCCACCACCTGCACTGATACTTGCTGCCACCACCTGCACTGATACTAGCTGCCACCACCTGCACTGATACTTGCTGCCACCACCTGCACTGATACTAGCTGCCACCACCTGCACTGATACTAGCTGCCACCACCTGCACTGATACTAGCTGCCACCACCTGCACTGATACTTGCTGCCATGTTACAAAAAACGCGATATCTTATATTGATAGAGATCTCCAGTGAATACTAGAACGGATTGCCCTTCTAGCATCCAGCCTGTTACTGGGTTTTTGTAACAAGTAGTCAGTATCCTGGTTCAATTATCCATTAGAATTTAGTAAGATTCAATAGTGCTTCAGGATTACAACTGGTAGGATATCTAAAGAAACTAAAATTTAATAAGTCTATTAATAACAATAAAGTTGTCTAGGCGTATAATATCAAAATAAATTAATCAAAATAAACACTTCTCTGGTGTACAGTAGTATTGTACTGAAGGCACATATATCTTTATGGTTTTTAAGTACCGTCTGGTATATTAGCATTTAATAACATAATACAAATATATACAAGCAAGTTTGTGTGTATGTGTGTAAGTGCTCTAAGTAGTTCGCTATGTCTCAAGACTCGACTAGACTTAACCAGTGACTGACTAAAAGTCCTCACATAAACTAACTTCTTGACCAACCTGGCAATCAGAACAGCTTGCTTGAACAATAAAACGACTGACAAGCCAAACAGCAATATAACAAGCAACAGCGACACAGAATCAGGAACAAGGAGATAATATAATGACATTAAATAGGGACCATCTGCAGATCCTCCACAAAAGTCACAAAACTCATATACTACTGAATCTAAGTTCAGCATTAGAAAATCCTCGACTGTGACAGTGCACAGATTCCAGTACAAATTAGGTCAGAAGCTACAGCTCAGGACCTGAGTTTCTCAGAGTGTCTATGTAACACACAACCTCAGTACAACGTCGAAAATCACTAAGTCTAGGCTATGTTCTGTGAACAGAGTTACACAGAACCAACAACAAGAAAGCGACAGAGATGATGTTCCAACAAGGGCCAGCAAGTGACCTGGAGAGGCACATCTTGTTGGAAGCAACGTCAAACAGACAAGGAGTGCAGGCCAGACAGACTCTCACTCCTGGTGAGGTGTGACCCCCCCCCCCCCCTGATCACTTGACTCTCCGTAGACTGCTGCTGCCCAGCAACACAGAAGCCGGCAGTGAAACAAGCGGATTGAAAATTACAGTAGTTATACATTGCTGTCAGCTACTTAACACTGGAACTACGAGCACTGAATAATATATAAATGTTACATCCTACCTAATAATATAACTAAGTTAAATAATAATATAAAGCAATATATTTACGATTTAGCTAATATCGAAAATATAAGCAATATAAAATTATATGAACAGGTAATATACATTATATATATTGTGACCCATTCAGGGGTCGCAATAGACACCACCTGCACTGATACTAGCTGCCACCACCTGCACTGATACTATCTGCCACCACCTGCACTGATACTAGCTGCCACCACCTGCACTGATACTAGCTGCCACCACCTGCACTGATACTATCTGCCACCACCTGCACTGATACTATCTGCCACCACCTGCACTGGTACTAGCTGCCACCACCTGCACTGATACTAGCTGCCACCACCTGCACTGATACTAGCTGCCACCACCTGCACTGATACTAGCTGCCACCACCTGCACTGATACTAGCTGCCACCACCTGCACTGATACTAGCTGCCACCACCTGCACTGATACTAGCTGCCACCACCTGCACTGATACTAGCTGCCACCACCTGCACTGATACTAGCTGCCACCACCTGCACTGATACTAGCTGCCACCACCTGCACTGATACTAGCTGACACCACCTGCACTGGTACTAGCTGCCACCACCTGCACTGATACTAGCTGCCACCACCTGCACTGATAATAGCTGCCACAAACTGCACTGATACTAGCTGCCACCACCTGCACTGATACTAGCTGCCACCACCTGCACTGATACTAGCTGCCACCACCTGCACTGATACTTGCTGCCACCACCTGTGCTGATACCACCTGCACTGATACTTGCTGCCACCACTTGCACTGATACTACCTACCACCACCTGCACAGATACTTCCTGCCACCACCTGCACTGATACTACCTGCCACCACCTGCACTGATACTACCTGCCACCACCTGCACTGATATTACCTACCACCACCTGCACTGATACCTGCCACCACCTGCACTGATGCTACCTGCCACCACCTGCACTGATACTACCTACCACCACCTGCACTGATGCTACCTGCCACCACCTGCACTGATACTACCTGCCACAACCTGCACTGATACTATCTGCCACCACCTGCACTGATACTATCTGCCACCACCTGCACTGATACTATCTGCCACCACCTGCACTGATACTACCTACCACCACCTGCACTGATACTACCTACCACCACCTGCACTGATACTACCTGCCACCACCTGCACTGATACTACCTACCACCACCTGCACTGATACTACCTGCCACCACCTGCACTGATACTACCTGCCACAACCTGCACTGATACTATCTGCCACCACCTGCACTGATACTATCTGCCACCACCTGCACTGATACTATCTGCCACCACCTGCACTGATACTACCTACCACCACCTGCACTGATACTACCTACCACCACCTGCACTGATACTACCTGCCACCACCTGCACTGATACTACCGACCACCACCTGCACTGATACTACCTGCCACCACCTGCACTGATACTACCTGCCACCACCTGCACTGATACTACCTGCCACAACCTGCAATGATACTATCTGCCACCACCTGCACTGATACTACCTGCCACCACCTGCACTGATACTACCTGCCACAACCTGCACTGATACTATCTGCCACCACCTGCACTGATGCTACCTGCCACCACCTGCACTGATACTACCTGCCACAACCTGCACTGATACTATCTGCCACCACCTGCACTGATACTACCTGCCACCACCTGCACTGATACTACCTGCCACAACGTGCACTGATACTACCTGCCACAACCTGCACTGATACTACCTGCCACCACCTGAACTGATACTACCTGCCACAACCTGCAATGATACTATCTGCCACCACCTGCACTGATACTACCTGCCACCACCTGCACTGATACTACCTGCCACCACCTGCACTGATACTACCTGCCACAACCTGCACTGATACTACCTGCCACCACCTGCACTGATACTACCTGCCACCACCTGCACTGATACTACCTGCCACCACCTGCACTGATACTACCTGCCACAAACTGCACTGATACTATCTGCCACCACCTGCACTGATACTATCTGCCACCACCTGCACTGATACTATCTGCCACCACCTGCACTGATACTATCTGCCACCACCTGCACTGATACTATCTGCCACCACCTGCACTGATACTATCTGCCACCACCTGCACTGATACTATCTGCCACCACCTGCACTGATACTCGCAGGAAAGTTCCCAGTTAACAGAATAGTTCAGTCACAAGAGTCTGCCAAAGG
This sequence comes from Cherax quadricarinatus, assembly GCF_038502225.1. Lineage (NCBI taxonomy): Eukaryota > Metazoa > Arthropoda > Malacostraca > Decapoda > Parastacidae > Cherax > Cherax quadricarinatus. Next base: position 38,233,145 of record NC_091306.1, on the reverse strand, counting down.
AGATTTTTGTTGAAGCTTGTGGTACAGTGTGTGTGTGTGTGTGTGTGTGTGTGTGTGTGTGTGTGTGGCCTGGGGAGCCAGTGCTAGGTCTCTAACCCAAGTTTCAAGCCTGTCTGCCTCTCTCTCTCTCTCTCTCTCTCTCTCGTGTGTTGACATCTTAACTACCTCCTGTATACTGACTACAGAAGTGGGTGGCTGACAGTTGCTGAGGTACCCATCTTAACTACCTCCTGTATACTGACTACAGAAGTGGGTGGCTGACAGTTGCTGAGGTACCCATCTTAACTACCTCCTCTATACTGACTACAGAAGTGGGTGGCTGTCAGTTGCTGAGGTACCCACCTTAACTACCTCCTCTATACTGACTACAGAAGTGGGTGGCTGACAGTTGCTGAGGTACCCACCTTAACTACCTCCTCTATACTGACTACAGAAGTGGGTGGCTGACAGTTGCTGAGGTACCCACCTTAACTACCTCCTGTATACTGACTACAGAAGTGGGTGGCTGACAGTTGCTGAGGTACCCATCTTAACTACCTCCTCTATACTGACTACAGAAGTGGGTGGCTGTCAGTTGCTGAGGTACCCACCTTAACTACCTCCTGTATACTGACTACAGAAGTGGGTGGCTGACAGTTGCTGAGGTACCCATCTTAACTTCCTCCTCTGTACTGACTACAGAAGTGGGTGGCTGTCAGTTGCTGAGGTACCCACCTTAACTACCTCCTGTATACTGACTACAGAAGTGGGTGGCTGACAGTTGCTGAGGTACCCATCTTAACTACCTCCTCTATACTGACTACAGAAGTGGGTGGCTGTCAGTTGCTGAGGTACCCACCTTAACTACCTCCTCTATACTGACTACAGAAGTGGGTGGCTGACAGTTGCTGAGGTACCCACCTTAACTACCTCCTCTATACTGACTACAGAAGTGGGTGGCTGTCAGTTGCTGAGGTACCCACCTTAACTACCTCCTCTATACAGACTACAGAAGTGGGTGGCTGTCAGTTGCTGAGGTACCCACCTTAACTACCTCCTCTGTACTGACTACAGAAGTGGGTGGCTGACAGTTGCTGAGGTACCCACCTTAACTACCTCCTCTGTACTGACTACAGAAGTAGGTGGCTGACAGTTGCTGAGGTACCCACCTTAACTACCTCCTGTATACTGACTACAGAAGTGGGTGGCTGACAGTTGCTGAGGTACCCACCTTAATTACCTCCTCTATACTGACTACAGAAGTGGGTGGCTGATAGTTGCTGAGGTCCCACATTAACTACCTCCTCTAGTGACTACAGAAGTGGTTGGCTGTCAGTTGCTGAGGTACCCACCTTAACTACCTCCTCTATACTGACTACAGAAGTGGGTGGCTGTCAGTTGCTGAGGTACCCACCTTAACTACCTCCTCTATACTGACTACAGAAGTGGGTGGCTGTCAGTTGCTGAGGTACCCACCTTAACTACCTCCTGTATACTGACTACAGAAGTGGGTGGCTGTCAGTTGCTGAGGTACCCACCTTAACTACCTCCTCTATACTGACTACAGAAGTGGGTGGCTGTCAGTTGCTGAGGTACCCACCTTTACTATTTCCTCTATACTGACTACAGATGTGGGTGGCTGTCAGTTGCTGAGGTACCCATCTTAATTACCTCCTCTATACTCACTACAGAACTGGGTGGCTTTCAGTTGCTGAGGTACCCATCTTAATTACCTCCTCTATACTCACTACAGAACTGGGTGGCTGTCAGTTGCTGAGGTACCCATCTTAACTACCTCCTCTATACTGACTACAGAAGTGGGTGGCTGACAGTTGCTGAGGTACCCACCTTAACTACCTCCTCTATACTGACTACAGAAGTGGGTGGCTGTCAGTTGCTGAGGTACCCACATTAACTACCTCCTCTATACTGACTACAGAAGTGGGTGGCTGTCAGTTGCTGAGGTACCCACCTTAACTACCTCCTCTATACTGACTACAGAAGTGGGTGGCTGTCAGTTGGTGAGGTACCCACCTTAACTACCTCCTCTATACTGACTACAGAAGTGGGTGGCTGACAGTTGCTGAGGTACCCATCCTAACTACCTCCTCTATACTGACTACAGAAGTGGGTGGCTGTCAGTTGCTGAGGTACCCACCTTAACTACCTCCTCTATACTGACTACAGAAGTGGGAGGCTGTCAGTTGCTGAGGTACCCATCTTAACTACCTCCTCTATACTGACTACAGAAGTGGGTGGCTGTCAGTTGCTGAGGTACCCACCTTAACTACCTCCTCTATACTGACTACAGAAGTGGGTGGCTGTCAGTTGCTGAGGTACCCATCTTAACTACCTCCTCTATACTGACTACAGAAGTGGGTGGCTGTCAGTTGCTTAGGTACCCACCTTAACTACCTCCTCTATACTGACTACAGAAGTGGGTGGCTGTCAGTTGCTGAGGTACCCATCTTAACTGCCTCCTCTACACTGACTACAGAAGTGGGTGGCTGTCAGTTGCTGAGGTACCCACCTTAACTACCTCCTCTATACTGACTACAGAAGTGGGTGGCTGACAGTTGCTGAGGTACCCACCTTAACTACCTCCTCTATACTGACTACAGAAGTGGGTGGCTGTCAGTTGCTGGGGTACCCACCTTAACTACCTCCTCTATACTGACTACAGAAGTGGGTGGCTGACAGTTGCTGAGGTACCCACCTTAACTACCTCCTGTATACTGACTACAGAAGTGGGTGGCTGACAGTTGCTGAGGTACCCACCTTAACTACCTCCTCTATACTGACTTCAGAAGTGGGTGGCTGACAGTTGCTGAGGTACCCACCTTAACTACCTCCTGTATACTGACTACAGAAGTGGGTGGCTGACAGTTGCTGAGGTACCCATCTTAACTACCTCCTGTATACTGACTACAGAAGAGGGTGGCTGACAGTTGCTGAGGTACCCATCTTAACTACCTCCTGTATACTGACTACAGAAGTGGGTGGCTGACAGTTGCTGAGGTACCCATCTTAACTACCTCCTGTATACTGACTACAGAAGTGGGTGGCTGACAGTTGCTGAGGTACCCATCTTAACTACCTCCTGTATACTGACTACAGAAGTGGGTGGCTGACAGTTGCTGAGGTACCCATCTTAACTACCTCCTGTATACTGACTACAGAAGTGGGTGGCTGACAGTTGCTGAGGTACCCATCTTAACTACCTCCTGTATACTGACTACAGAAGTGGGTGGCTGACAGTTGCTGAGGTACCCACATGGCTGACAGTTGCTGAGGTTCCCACATGGCTGACAGTTGCTGAGGTACCCACATGGCTGACAGTTGCTGAGGTACCCACATGGCTGACAGTTGCTGAGGTACCCACATTAACATACACTATGCAAAATGCATCATATATTAGTATTAAAATTGTTGAAAAAAGTTAACATTTTCCCTATATACAATAATTAACATGAACAGATACAATGTTTAATTATATTTTCCGTTATCCACAGAAACAGATGTTAATTTAAAGTTAACTGTAGAGAATCATCACGGAAATTTAACATACGCGTATATGGTATGAAAAGGTACAGTTGTCCTTGTTACAGTGCCGCCGCCGCCGCCGCCGCCGCCGCCGCCGCCGCCGCCGCCGCTGCCACCAGCGTGGGGGTAGTTTGCGTGCCACTAACATCTCTCACCATGACTAATACAGTAATATTTATATTTATTTATATACTGAGTGTGTAGTGTCACGTTACTCTTATTTGTTACTTCAGCTAATTCATCAATCTTTATATTTGTTTATTTATTTCTTTATCCATTAATAATGTTAGTTTTGTAATTAATGTTTACAGTAGTGAGATGAAGACGATGGTTGAACTAAATTATACACCAGCAGTGTGCTGCAACACTGTACTGTACGATAGTTACACATGACACGGGGTGTTACACCAGCAGTGTGCTGCAACACTGTTCTGTACGATAGTTACACATGACACGGGGGGGTTACACCAGCAGTGTGCTGCAACACTGTACTGTACGATAGTTACACATGACACGGGGGGGTTACACCAGCAGTGTGCTGCTACACTGTTCTGTACGATAGTTACACATGACACGGGGTGTTACACCAGCAGTGTGCTGCAACACTGTTCTGTACGATAGTTACACATGACACGGGGGGGTTACACCAGCAGTGTGCTGCTACACTGTTCTGTACGATAGTTACACATGACACGGGGTGTTACACCAGCAGTGTGCTGCAACACTGTTCTGTACGATAGTTACACATGACACGGGGGGGTTACACCAGCAGTGTGCTGCAACACTGTACTGTACGATAGTTACACATGACACGGGGGGTTACACCAGCAGTGTGCTGCAACACTGTACTGTACGATAGTTACACATGACACGGGGTGTTACACCAGCAGTGTGCTGCTACACTGTACTGTACGATAGTTACACATGACACGGGGGGTTACACCAGCAGTGTGCTGCAACACTGTACTGTACGATAGTTACACATGACACGGGGGGTTACACCAGCAGTGTGCTGCAACACTGTACTGTACGATAGTTACACATGACACGGGGGGTTACACCAGCAGTGTGCTGCTACACTGTTCTGTACGATAGTTACACATGACACGGGGGGTTACACCAGCAGTGTGCTGCAACACTGTACTGTACGATAGTTACACATGACACGGGGGGTGTTACACCAGCAGTGTGCTGCTACACTGTACTGTACGATAGTTACACATGACACGGGGGGTTACACCAGCAGTGTGCTGCTACACTGTTCTGTACGATAGTTACACATGACACGGGGGGTTACACCAGCAGTGTGCTGCAACACTGTACTGTACGATAGTTACACATGACACGGGGGGTTACACCAGCAGTGTGCTGCAACACTGTACTGTACGATAGTTACACATGACACGGGGGGTTACACCAGCAGTGTGCTGCAACACTGTACTGTACGATAGTTACACATGACACGGGGGGTTACACCAGCAGTGTGCTGCTACACTGTTCTGTACGATAGTTACACATGACACGGGGGGTTACACCAGCAGTGTGCTGCAACACTGTACTGTACGATAGTTACACATGACACGGGGGGTGTTACACCAGCAGTGTGCTGCTACACTGTACTGTACGATAGTTACACATGACACGGGGGGTTACACCAGCAGTGTGCTGCTACACTGTTCTGTACGATAGTTACACATGACACGGGGGGTTACACCAGCAGTGTGCTGCTACACTGTACTGTACGATAGTTACACATGACACGGGGGGTTACACCAGCAGTGTGCTGCTACACTGTTCTGTACGATAGTTACACATGACACGGGGGGTGTTACACCAGCAGTGTGCTGCTACACTGTACTGTACGATAGTTACACATGACACGGGGGGGTTACACCAGCAGTGTGCTGCTACACTGTTCTGTACGATAGTTACACATGACACGGGGGGGTTACACCAGCAGCGTGCTGCTACACTGTTCTGTACGATAGTTACACATGACACGGGGGGGTTACACCAGCAGTGTGCTGCTACACTGTTCTGTACGATAGTTACACATGACACGGGGGGGTTACACCAGCAGCGTGCTGCAACACTGTACTGTACGATAGTTACACATGACACGGGGGGGTTACACCAGCAGTGTGCTGCAACACTGTTCTGTACGATAGTTACACATGACACGGGGGGGTTACACCAGCAGTGTGCTGCAACACTCTTCTGTACGATAGTTACACATGACACGGGGGGTTACACCAGCAGTGTGCTGCAACACTGTTCTGTACGATAGTTACACATGACACGGGGGGTTACACCAGCAGTGTGCTGCAACACTGTTCTGTACGATAGTTACACATGACACGGGGGGGTTACACCAGCAGTGTGCTGCAACACTGTACTGTACGATAGTTACACATGACACGGGGGGTTACACCAGCAGTGTGCTGCAACACTGTACTGTACGATAGTTACACATGACACGGGGGGGCTTATACCAGCAGTGTGCTGCAACACTGTTCTGTACGATAGTTACACATGACACGGGGGGGTTACACCAGCAGTGTGCTGCAACACAGTTGTGTACGATAGTTACACATGACACGGGGGGGCTTATACCAGCAGTGTGCTGCAACACTGCACTGTACGATAGTTACACATGACACGGGGGGGTTACACCAGCAGTGTGCTGCTACACTGCTCTGTACGATAGTTACACATGACACGGGGGGGTTACACCAGCAGTGTGCTGCTACACTGTTCTGTACGATAGTTACACATGACACGGGGGGGTTACACCAGCAGTGTGCTGCTACACTGCTCTGTACGATAGTTACACATGACACGGGGGGGTTACACCAGCAGTGTGCTGCAACACTGTTCTGTACGATAGTTACACATGACACGGGGGGGGGTTACACCAGCAGTGTGCTGCTACACTGCTCTGTACGATAGTTACACATGACACGGGGGGGGGGGTTACACCAGCAGTGTGCTGCTACACTGTTCTGTACAATAGTTACACATGACACGGGGGGTTACACAAGCAGTGTGCTGCTACACTGTTCTGTACGATAGTTACACATGACAAGGGGGGTTGCATACACCAGCAGTGTTCTGCAACACTGTTCTATACAATAGTTACACATGACACGGGGGGTTACACCAGCAGTGTGCTGCTACACTGCTCTGTATCAAAGTTACACATGACACGGGGTGTTACACCAGCAGTGTGCTGCTACACTGTTCTGTACGATAGTTACACATGATACGGGGGGGTTACACCAGCAGTGTGCTGCAACACTGTTCTGTACGATAGTTACACATGACACGGGGGGTTACACCAGCAGTGTGCTGCAACACTGTTCTGTACGATAGTTACACATGACACGTGGTGGTTACACCAGCAGTGTGCTGCAACACTGTTCTGTACGATAGTTACACATGACACGGGGTGGTTACACCAGCAGTGTGCTGCTACACTGTTCTGTACGATAGTTACACATGACACGGGGGGTTACACCAGCAGTGTGCTGCTACACTGTACTGTACGATAGTTACACATGACACGGGGGGGGTTACACCAGCAGTGTGCTGCAACACTGTACTGTACGATAGTTACACATGACACGGGGGGTTACACCAGCAGTGTGCTGCTACACTGTTCTGTACGATAGTTACACATGACACGGGGGGGTTACACCAGCAGCGTGCTGCAACACTGTACTGTACGATAGTTACACATGACACGGGGGGGCTTATACCAGCAGTGTGCTGCTACACTGTTCTGTACGATAGTTACACATGACACGGGGGGGTTACACCAGCAGTGTGCTGCTACACTGTTCTGTACGATAGTGACACATGACACGGGGGGTTGCATACACCAGCAGTGTGCTGCTACACTGTTCTGTACGATAGTTACACATGACACGGGGGGGTTACACCAGCAGTGTGCTGCTACACTGTTCTGTACGATAGTTACACATGACACGGGGGGGTTACACCAGCAGTGTGCTGCTACACTGTTCTGTACGATAGTTACACATGATACAGGGGGTTACATGCACCAGCAGTGTGCTGCTACACTGTTCTGTTTGATAGTTACACATGTCACGGGGTGGCTTACACCAGCAGTGTGCTGCTACACTGTTCTGTACGATAGATACACATGGCACTCTGGGGTTGCATACACCAGCAGTGTGCTGCTACACTGTTCTGTACGATAGTTACACATGACACGGGGGGTTACGCCAGCAGTGTGCTGCTACACTGTTCTGTACGATAGTTACACATGACACGGGGGGTTACACCAGCAGTGTGCTGCTACACTGTTCTGTACGATAGTTACACATGACACGGGGGGGTTACACCAGCAGTGTGCTGCTACACTGTTCTGTACGATAGTTACACATGACACGGGGGGTTACGCCAGCAGTGTGCTGCTACACTGTTCTGTACGATAGTTACACATGACACGGGGGGTTACGCCAGCAGTGTGCTGCTACACTGTTCTGTACGATAGTTACACATGACACGGGGGGGGTTACACCAGCATTGTGCTGCTACACTGTTCTGTATGATAGTTACACATGATACGGGGGGTTACACCAGCATTGTGCTGCTACACTGTTCTGTACGATAGTTACACATGACACGGGGGGCTACATACACCAGCTGTATGTTATATACTTCAGTAGTGTCGTTGAGAGCAGGTAGACTTCAGTTGTGTCATTGAGAGCAGGTAGACTTCAGTTGTGTCATTGAGAGCAGGTAGACTTCGGTTGTGTCATTGAGAGCAGGTAGACTTCAGTTGTGTCATTGAGAGCAGGTAGACTTCAGTTGTGTCATTGAGAGCAGGTAGACTTCGGTTGTGTCATTGAGAGCAGGTAGACTTCAGTTGTGTAATTGAGAGCAGGTAGACTTCAGTAGTGTCATTGAGAGCAGGTAGACTTCGGTTGTGTCATTGAGAGCAGGTAGACTTCAGTTGTGTCATTGAGAGCAGGTAGACTTCAGTTGTGTCATGAGAGCAGGTAGACTTCAGTTGTGTCATGAGAGCAGCTAGACTTCAGTTGTGTCATTGAGAGCAGGTAGACTTCACTTGTGTCATTGAGAGCAGGTAGACTTCAGTTGTGTCATGAGAGCAGGTAGACTTCACTTGTGTCATTGAGAGCAGGTAGACTTCACTTGTGTCATTGAGAGCAGGTAGACTTCAGTTGTGTCATTGAGAGCAGGTAGACTTCACTTGTGTCATTGAGAGGAGGTAGACTTCACTTGTGTCATTGAGAGCAGGTAGACTTCAGTTGTGTCATTGAGAGCAGGTAGACTTCAGTTGTGTCATTGAGAGCAGGTAGACTTCAGTTATGTCATTGAGAGCAGGTAGACTTCAATTGTGTCATTGAGAGCAGGTAGACTTCAGTTATGTCATTGAGAGCAGGTAGACTTCAATTGTGTCATTGAGAGCAGCTAGACTTCAGTTATGTCATTGAGAGCAGGTAGACTTCAGTTATGTCATTGAGAGCAGCTAGACTTCAGTTATGTCATTTAGAGCAGGTAGACTTCAGTTATGTCATTGAGAGCAGGTAGACTTCAGTTATGTCATTGAGAGCAGGTAGACTTCAGTTATGTCATTGAGAGCAAGTAGACTTCAGTTATGTCATTGAGAGCAGGTAGACTTCAGTTATGTCATTGAGAGCAGGTAGACTTCAGTTATGTCATTGAGAGCAGGTAGACTTCAGTTGTGTCATGAGAGCAGCTAGACTTCACTTGTGTCACTGAGAGCAGGTAGACTTCACTTGTGTCATTGAGAGCAGGTAGACTTCAGTTGTGTCATGAGAGCAGGTAGACTTCAGTTGTGTCATGAGAGCAGGTAGACTTCACTTGTGTCATTGAGAGCAGGTAGACTTCACTTGTGTCATTGAGAGCAGGTAGACTTCAGTTGTGTCATGAGAGCAGGTAGACTTCACTTGTGTCATTGAGAGCAGGTAGACTTCACTTGTGTCATTGAGAGCAGGTAGACTTCAGTTGTGTCATTGAGAGCAGGTAGACTTCACTTGTGTCATTGAGAGCAGGTAGACTTCACTTGTGTCATTGAGAGGAGGTAGACTTCACTTGTGTCATTGAGAGCAGGTAGACTTCACTTGTGTCATTGAGAGCAGGTAGACTTCAGTTGTGTCATTGAGAGCAGGTAGACTTCAGTTGTGTCATTGAGAGCAGGTAGACTTCAGTTATGTCATTGAGAGCAGGTAGACTTCAATTGTGTCATTGAGAGCAGGTAGACTTCAGTTATGTCATTGAGAGCAGGTAGACTTCAGTTATGTCATTGAGAGCAGGTAGACTTCAGTTATGTCATTGAGAGCAGGTAGACTTCAATTGTGTCATTGAGAGCAGGTAGACTTCAGTTATGTCATTGAGAGCAGGTAGACTTCAGTTATGTCATTGAGAGCAGGTAGACTTCAGTTATGTCATTGAGAGCAGGTAGACTTCAGTTATGTCATTGAGAGCAGGTAGACTTCAGTTATGTCATTGAGAGCAGGTAGACTTCAATTGTGTCATTGAGAGCAGGTAGACTTCAGTTATGTCATTGAGAGCAGGTAGACTTCAATTGTGTCATTGAGAGCAGGTAGACTTCAGTTATGTCATTGAGAGCAGGTAGACTTCAGTTATGTCATTGAGAGCAGGTAGACTTCAGTTATGTCATTGAGAGCAGGTAGACTTCAGTTATGTCATTGAGAGCAGGTAGACTTCAATTGTGTCATTGAGAGCAGGTAGACTTCAGTTATGTCATTGAGAGCAGGTAGACTTCAGTTATGTCATTGAGAGCAGGTAGACTTCAGTTATGTCATTGAGAGCAGGTAGACTTCAGTTATGTCATTGAGAGCAGGTAGACTTCAGTTATGTCATTGAGAGCAGCTAGACTTCAGTTATGTCATTGAAAGCAGGTAGACTTCAGTTATGTCATTGAGAGCAGCTAGACTTCAGTTATGTCATTGAGAGCAGGTAGACTTCAGTTATGTCATTGAGAGCAGGTAGACTTCAGTTATGTCATTGAGAGCAGCTAGACTTCAGTTATGTCATTGAGAGCAGGTAGACTTCAATTGTGTCATTGAGAGCAGCTAGACTTCAATTGTGTCATTGAGAGCAGGTAGACTTCAATTGTGTCATTGAGAGCAGGTAGACTTCAGTTATGTCATTGAGAGCAGGTAGACTTCAGTTTTTTCATTGAGAGTAGGTAGACTTTAGTTGTGTCAACCTGAGCTGGGAGACTTCAGTAGTGTCAGTCTCAGCTGGGAGATTCCAGTGGTGCCAGTCACAGGTGGGAGACTTCAGTAGCCCCAGTCACAGGTGGGAGACTTCAATAGTGCCAGTCACAGCTGGGAGACTTCAATAGTGTCAACCTGAGCTGGGTCAGTGAGGGTATTGTCAAATATTCCTTGCACTCAGTGAAGCACTCACGCGTGTTTGAGCTACGTCAAATTTGCGTTTTTCTGACGGTCCCAGAGTGATACAGGGCGAAGAATATGCGCGTCAAACCCATAAAGTGCGTATACTTATTTTAAAACCCACTTAAAGGAAATATCAGTGAGGATTGAAGAGAAAAAATAGATTATATTTGAAGTGTAGAATGCCTCGACCAGTGTTCCCATAACTACTGTTACTGGTTATGATGCCTTGCCTCGACCAGTGTTCCCATAACTACTGTTACTGGTTATGGTGCCTTGCCTCGACCAGTGTTCCCATAACTACTGTTACTGGTTATGATGCCTTGCCTCGACCAGTGTTCCCATAACTACTGTTACTGGTTATGATGCCATGCCTCGACCAGTGTTCCCATAACTACTGTTACTGGTTATGATGCCTTGCCTCGACCAGTGTTCCCATAACTACTGTTACTGGTTATGATGCCTTGCCTCGACCAGTGTTCCCATAACTACTGTTACTGGTTATGGTGCCTTGCCTCGACCAGTGTTCCCATAACTACTGTTACTGGTTATGATGCCATGCCTCGACCAGTGTTCCCATAACTACTGTTACTGGTTATGATGCCTTGCCTCGACCAGTGTTCCCATAACTACTGTTACTGGTTATGATGCCTTGCCTCGACCAGTGTTCCCATAACTACTGTTACTGGTTATGATGCCTTGCCTCGACCAGTGTTCCCATAACTACTGTTACTGGTTATGATGCCTTGCCTCGACCAGTGTTCCCATAACTACTGTTACTGGTTATGATGCCTTGCCTCGACCAGTGTTCCCATAACTACTGTTACTGGTTATGATGCCTTGCCTCGACCAGTGTTCCCATAACTACTGTTACTGGTTATGATGCCATGCCTCGACCAGTGTTCCCATAACTACTGTTACTGGTTATGATGCCATGCCTCGACCAGTGTTCCCATAACTACTGTTACTGGTTATGATGCCTTGCCTCGACCAGTGTTTCCATAACTACTGTTACTGGTTATGATGCCATGCCTCGACCAGTGTTCCCATAACTACTGTTACTGGTTATGATGCCTTGCCTCGACCAGTGTTCCCATAACTACTGTTACTGGTTATGATGCCTTGCCTCGACCAGTGTTCCCATAACTACTGTTACTGGTTATGATGCCATGCCTCGACCAGTGTTCCCATAACTACTGTTACTGGTTATGATGCCATGCCTCGACCAGTGTTCCCATAACTACTGTTACTGGTTATGATGACTTGCCTCGACCAGTGTTCCCATAACTACTGTTACTGGTTATGATGCCTTGCCTCGACCAGTGTTCCCATAACTACTGTTACTGGTTATGATGCCATGCCTCGACCAGTGTTCCCGTAACTACTGTTACTGGTTATGGTGCCTTGCCTCGACCAGTGTTCCCATAACTACTGTTACTGGTTATGATGCCTTGCCTCGACCAGTGTTCCCATAACTACTGTTACTGGTTATGGTGCCTTGCCTCGACCAGTGTTCCCATAACTACTGTTACTGGTTATGATGCCATGCCTCGACCAGTGTTCCCATAACTACTGTTACTGGTTATGATGCCTTGCCTCGACCAGTGTTCCCATAACTACTGTTACTGGTTATGATGCCTTGCCTCGACCAGTGTTCCCATAACTACTGTTACTGGTTATGATGCCTTGCCTCGACCAGTGTTCCCATAACTACTGTTACTGGTTATGATGCCATGCCTCGACCAGTGTTCCCATAACTACTGTTACTGGTTATGATGCCATGCCTCGACCAGTGTTCCCATAACTACTGTTACTGGTTATGATGCCTTGCCTCGACCAGTGTTCCCATAACTACTGTTACTGGTTATGATGCCTTGCCTCGACCAGTGTTCCCATAACTACTGTTACTGGTTATGGTGCCTTGCCTCGACCAGTGTTCCCATAACTACTGTTACTGGTTATGATGCCTTGCCTCGACCAGTGTTCCCATAACTACTGTTACTGGTTATGGTGCCTTGCCTCGACCAGTGTTCCCATAATTACTGTTACTGGTTATGGTGCCTTGCCTCGACCAGTGTTCCCATAACTACTGTTACTGGTTATGATGCCATGCCTCGACCAGTGTTCCCATAACTACTGTTACTGGTTATGATGCCTTGCCTCGACCAGTGTTCCCATAAATACTGTTACTGGTTATGATGCCTTGCCTCGACCAGTGTTCCCATAACTACTGTTACTGGTTATGGTGCCTTGCCTCGACCAGTGTTCCCATAACTACTGTTACTGGTTATGATGCCTTGCCTCGACCAGTGTTCCCATAACTACTGTTACTGGTTATGATGCCATGCCTCGACCAGTGTTCCCATAACTACTGTTACTGGTTATGATGCCTTGCCTCGACCAGTGTTCCCATAACTACTGTTACTGGTTATGATGCCTTGCCTCGACCAGTGTTCCCATAACTACTGTTACTGGTTATGGTGCCTTGCCTCGACCAGTGTTCCCATAACTACTGTTACTGGTTATGATGCCATGCCTCGACCAGTGTTCCCATAACTACTGTTACTGGTTATGATGCCTTGCCTCGACCAGTGTTCCCATAACTACTGTTACTGGTTATGATGCCTTGCCTCGACCAGTGTTCCCATAACTACTGTTACTGGTTATGATGCCTTGCCTCGACCAGTGTTCCCATAACTACTGTTACTGGTTATGATGCCTTGCCTCGACCAGTGTTCCCATAACTACTGTTACTGGTTATGATGCCTTGCCTCGACCAGTGTTCCCATAACTACTGTTACTGGTTATGATGCCTTGCCTCGACCAGTGTTCCCATAACTACTGTTACTGGTTATGATGCCATGCCTCGACCAGTGTTCCCATAACTACTGTTACTGGTTATGATGCCATGCCTCGACCAGTGTTCCCATAACTACTGTTACTGGTTATGATGCCTTGCCTCGACCAGTGTTCCCATAACTACTGTTACTGGTTATGATGCCATGCCTCGACCAGTGTTCCCATAACTACTGTTACTGGTTATGATGCCTTGCCTCGACCAGTGTTCCCATAACTACTGTTACTGGTTATGATGCCTTGCCTCGACCAGTGTTCCCATAACTACTGTTACTGGTTATGATGCCATGCCTCGACCAGTGTTCCCATAACTACTGTTACTGGTTATGATGCCTTGCCTCGACCAGTGTTCCCATAACTACTGTTACTGGTTATGATGCCTTGCCTCGACCAGTGTTCCCATAACTACTGTTACTGGTTATGGTGCCTTGCCTCGACCAGTGTTCCCATAACTACTGTTACTGGTTATGATGCCATGCCTCGACCAATGTTCCCATAACTACTGTTACTGGTTATGATGCCATGCCTCGACCAGTGTTCCCATAACTACTGTTACTGGTTATGATGACATGCCTCGACCAGTGTTCCCATAACTACTGTTACTGGTTATGATGCCTTGCCTCGACCAGTGTTCCCATAACTACTGTTACTGGTTATGATGCCATGCCTCGACCAGTGTTCCCATAACTACTGTTACTGGTTATGATGCCATGCCTCGACCAGTGTTCCCGTAACTACTGTTACTGGTTATGGTGCCTTGCCTCGACCAGTGTTCCCATAACTACTGTTACTGGTTATGATGCCATGCCTCGACCAGTGTTCCCATAACTACTGTTACTGGTTATGATGCCTTGCCTCGACCAGTGTTCCCATAACTACTGTTACTGGTTATGATGCCTTGCCTCGACCAGTGTTCCCATAACTACTGTTACTGGTTATGGTGCCTTGCCTCGACCAGTGTTCCCATAACTACTGTTACTGGTTATGATGCCTTGCCTCGACCAGTGTTCCCATAACTACTGTTACTGGTTATGGTGCCTTGCCTCGACCAGTGTTCCCATAATTACTGTTACTGGTTATGGTGCCTTGCCTCGACCAGTGTTCCCATAACTACTGTTACTGGTTATGATGCCATGCCTCGACCAGTGTTCCCATAACTACTGTTACTGGTTATGATGCCTTGCCTCGACCAGTGTTCCCATAACTACTGTTACTGGTTATGATGCCTTGCCTCGACCAGTGTTCCCATAACTACTGTTACTGGTTATGCTGCCTTGCCTCGACCAGTGTTCCCATAACTACTGTTACTGGTTATGATGCCTTGCCTCGACCAGTGTTCCCATAACTACTGTTACTGGTTATGGTGCCTTGCCTCGACCAGTGTTCCCTTGACTACTGTTACTGGTTATGGTGCCTTGCCTCGACCAGTGTTCCCATAACTACTGTTACTGGTTATGATGCCATGCCTCGACCAGTGTTCCCATAACTACTGTTACTGGTTATGATGCCTTGCCTCGACCAGTGTTCCCATAACTACTGTTACTGGTTATGATGCCTTGCCTCGACCAGTGTTCCCATAACTACTGTTACTGGTTATGATGCCTTGCCTCGACCAGTGTTCCCATAACTACTGTTACTGGTTATGATGCCATGCCTCGACTAATGTTCCCATAACTACTGTTACTGGTTATGATGCCATGCCTCGACCAGTGTTCCCATAACTACTGTTACTGGTTATGATGCCTTGCCTCGACCAGTGTTCCCATAACTACTGTTACTGGTTATGATGCCTTGTCTCGACCAGTGTTCCCATAACTACTGTTACTGGTTATGGTGCCTTGCCTCGACCAGTGTTCCCATAACTACTGTTACTTGTTATGATGCCTTGCCTCGACCAGTGTTCCCATAACTACTGTTACTGGTTATGGTGCCTTGCCTCGACCAGTGTTCCCATAACTACTGTTACTGGTTATGGTGCCTTGCCTCGACCAGTGTTCCCATAACTACTGTTACTGGTTATGATGCCATGCCTCGACCAGTGTTCCCATAACTACTGTTACTGGTTATGATGCCATGCCTCGACCAGTGTTCCCATAACTACTGTTACTGGTTATGATGCCTTGCCTCGACCAGTGTTCCCATAACTACTGTTACTGGTTATGATGCCTTGCCTCGACCAGTGTTCCCATAACTACTGTTACTGGTTATGATGCCACAACAAGAAATTGTTGGTGTCTAAAAGTGAAGGTAAACGAAGAAGTCAGTAAGTTCAGGGCTCAGCACAGTAAGATCAGGGCTCAGCACAGTAAGATCAGGGCTCAGCACAGTAAGATCAGGGCTCAGCACAGTAAGATCAGGGCTCAGCACAGTAAGATCAGGGCTCAGCACAGTAAGATCAGGGCTCAACACAGTAAGATCAGGACTCAGCACAGTAAGATCAGGGCTCAGCACAGTAAGATCAGGGCTCAGCACAGTAAGATCAGGGCTCAGCACAGTAAGATCAGGGCTCAGCACAGTAAGATCAGGGCTCAGCACAGTAAGATCAGGACTCAGCACAGTAAGATCAGGGCTCAGCACAGTAAGATCAGGGCTCAGCACAGTAAGATCAGGGCTCAGCACAGTAAAATCAGGGCTCAGCACAGTAAGATCAGGGCTCAGCACAGTAAGATCAGGGCTCAGCACAGTAAGATCAGGACTCAGCACAGTAAGATCAGGGCTCAGCACAGTAAGATCAGGGCTCAGCACAGTAAGATCAGGACTCAGCACAGTAAGATCAGGGCTCAGCACAGTAAGATCAGGGCTCAGCACAGTAAGATCAGGGCTCAGCACAGTAAGATCAGGGCTCAGCACAGTAAGATCAGGGCTCAGCACAGTAAGATCAGGGCTCAGCACAGTAAGATCAGGACTCAGCACAGTAAGATCAGGGCTCAGCACAGTAAGATCAGGACTCAGCACAGTAAGATCAGGGCTCAGCACAGTAAGATCAGTACTCAGCACAGTAAGATCAGGGCTCAGCACAGTAAGATCAGGACTCAGCACGGTAAGATCAAGGGTCAGCACAGTAAGATCAGGGCTCAGCACGGTAAGATCAGGGCTCAGCACAGTAAGATCGGGGCTCAGAACAGTAAGATCAGGGCTCAGCACAGTAAGATCAGGGCTCAGCACAGTAAGATCAGGGCTCAGCACAGTAAAATCAGGCTCAGCACAGTAATATCAGGGCTCAGCACAGTAAGATCAGGACTCAGCACAGTAAGATCAGGGCTCAGCACAGTAAGATCAGGGCTCAGCACAGTAAGATCAGGACTCAGCACAGTAAGATCAAGGGTCAGCACAGTAAGATCAGGGCTCAGCACGGTAAGATCAGGGCTCAGCACAGTAAGATCAGGGCTCAGAACAGTAAGATCAGGGCTCAGCACAGTAAGATCAGGGCTCAGCACAGTAAGATCAGGGCTCAGCACAGTAAAATCAGGCTCAGCACAGTAATATCAGGGCTCAGCACAGTAAGATCAGGACTCAGCACAGTAAGATCAGGGCTCAGCACAGTAAGATCAGGGCTCAGCACATTAAGATCAGGGCTCAGCACAGTAAGATCAGGGCTCAGCACAGTAAGATCAGGACTCAGCACAGTAAGATCAGGGCTCAGCACAGTAATATCAGGGCTCAGCACAGTAAGATCAGGGCTCAGCACAGTAAGATCAGGGCTCAGCACAGTAAGATCAGGGCTCAGCACAGTAAGATCAGGGCTCAGCACAGTAAGATCAGGGCTCAGCACAGTAAGATCAGGGCTCAGCACAGTAAGATCAGGGCTCAGCACAGTAAGATCAGGGCTCAGCACAGTAAGATCAGGGCTCAGCACAGTAAGATCAGGGCTCAGCACAGTAAGATCAGGGCTCAGCACAGTAAGATCAGGGCTCAGCACAGTAAGATCAGGGCTCAGCACAGTAAGATCAGGGCTCAGCACAGTAAGATCAGGGCTCAGCACAGTAAGATCAGGACTCAGCACAGTAAGATCAGGGCTCAGCACAGTAAGATCAGGGCTCAGCACAGTAAGATCAGGACTCAGCACAGTAAGATCAGGGCTCAGCACAGTAAGATCAGGACTCAGCACAGTAAGATCAGGGCTCAGCACACAATTCCAAGATCTTGATAAAAAAATCTGCTCTTTAAAAATACAAGAAAAAAAAATTATGAGATACCCAAATAGATAGCAGATAGATACCAGATAGTATTGTCCTTATTGTCTTCTTACTTTTGTATTATAGTGAAAATACTTTCAAAATTGATTTAAATAAAAATAAATAAGTTGAGATTATTATTATTATAATCAAGGGGGAAGCGCTAAACCCGGAGGATTATACAGCGCCTGGGGGGGGGATGTGGAAGGCATTCAGGCTTAATTCGGGGAACTGGAGCACAGATCCAATTCCCTAAATCAAGAGCCCCTCACCAACATCAAGGAACCTTCCTTGAGGGGGAACAAGTTGAGAGAGAGGCTTGTTGGGGCGACATATTATTTATGTGTCTTTGCGAACAGTATATTGAGATTTTGTATTTACAACAGCGGGATGTAGTACGATGATAACCTCTGTTATACCTGGGTATTATGATCCAACTTAACATTATTGTCTTACTGACTACTAACCTCTGTTATACCTGGGTATTATGGTCCAACTTAACATTATTGTCTTACTGACTACTAACCTCTGTTATACCTGGGTATTATGGTCCAACTTAACATTATTGTCTTACTGACTACTAACCTCTGTTATACCTGGGTATTATGGTCCAACTTAACATTATTGTCTTACTGACTACTAACCTCTGTTATACCTGGGTATTATGGTCCAACTTAACATTATTGTCTTACTGACTACTAACCTCTGTTATACCTGGGTATTATGGTCCAACTTAACATTATTGTCTTACTGACTACTAACCTCTGTTATACCTGGGTATTATGGTCCAACTTAACATTATTGTCTTACTGACTACTAACCTCTGTTATACCTGGGTATTATGGTCCAACTTAACATTATTGTCTTACTGACTACTAACCTCTGTTATACCTGGGTATTATGGTCCAACTTAACATTATTGTCTTACTGACTACTAACCTCTGTTATACCTGGGTATTATGGTCCAACTTAACATTATTGTCTTACTGACTACTAACCTCTGTTATACCTGGGTATTATGGTCCAACTTAACATTATTGTCTTACTGACTACTAACCTCTGTTATACCTGGGTATTATGGTCCAACTTAACATTATTGTCTTACTGACTACTAACCTCTGTTATACCTGGGTATTATGGTCCAACTTAACATTATTGTCTTACTGACTACTAACCTCTGTTATACCTGGGTATTATGGTCCAACTTAACATTATTGTCTTACTGACTACTAACCTCTGTTATACCTGGGTATTATGGTCCAACTTAACATTATTGTCTTACTGACTACTAACCTCTGTTATACCTGGGTATTATGGTCCAACTTAACATTATTGTCTTACTGACTACTAACCTCTGTTATACCTGGGTATTATGGTCCAACTTAACATTATTGTCTTACTGACTACTAACCTCTGTTATACCTGGGTATTATGATCCAACTTAACATTATTGTCTTACTGACTACTAACCTCTGTTATACCTGGGTATTATGGTCCAACTTAACATTATTGTCTTACTGACTACTAACCTCTGTTATACCTGGGTATTATGGTCCAACTTAACATTATTGTCTTACTGACTACTAACCTCTGTTATACCTGGGTATTATGGTCCAACTTAACATTATTGTCTTACTGACTACTAACCTCTGTTATACCTGGGTATTATGGTCCAACTTAACATTATTGTCTTACTGACTACTAACCTCTGTTATACCTGGGTATTATGGTCCAACTTAACATTATTGTCTTACTGACTACTAACCTCTGTTATACCTGGGTATTATGGTCCAACTTAACATTATTGTCTTACTGACTACTAACCTCTGTTATACCTGGGTATTATGGTCCAACTTAACATTATTGTCTTACTGACTACTAACCTCTGTTATACCTGGGTATTATGGTCCAACTTAACATTATTGTCTTACTGACTACTAACCTCTGTTATACCTGGGTATTATGGTCCAACTTAACATTATTGTCTTACTGACTACTAACCTCTGTTATACCTGGGTATTATGGTCCAACTTAACATTATTGTCTTACTGACTACTAACCTCTGTTATACCTGGGTATTATGGTCCAACTTAACATTATTGTCTTACTGACTACTAACCTCTGTTATACCTGGGTATTATGGTCCAACTTAACATTATTGTCTTACTGACTACTAACCTCTGTTATACCTGGGTATTATGGTCCAACTTAACATTATTGTCTTACTGACTACTAACCTCTGTTATACCTGGGTATTATGGTCCAACTTAACATTATTGTCTTACTGACTACTAACCTCTGTTATACCTGGGTATTATGGTCCAACTTAACATTATTGTCTTACTGACTACTAACCTCTGTTATACCTGGGTATTATGGTCCAACTTAACATTATTGTCTTACTGACTACTAACCTCTGTTATACCTGGGTATTATGGTCCAACTTAACATTATTGTCTTACTGACTACTAACCTCTGTTATACCTGGGTATTATGGTCCAACTTAACATTATTGTCTTACTGACTACTAACCTCTGTTATACCTGGGTATTATGGTCCAACTTAACATTATTGTCTTACTGACTACTAACCTCTGTTATACCTGGGTATTATGGTCCAACTTAACATTATTGTCTTACTGACTACTAACCTCTGTTATACCTGGGTATTATGGTCCAACTTAACATTATTGTCTTACTGACTACTAACCTCTGTTATACCTGGGTATTATGGTCCAACTTAACATTATTGTCTTACTGACTACTAACCTCTGTTATACCTGGGTATTATGGTCCAACTTAACATTATTGTCTTACTGACTACTAACCTCTGTTATACCTGGGTATTATGGTCCAACTTAACATTATTGTCTTACTGACTACTAACCTCTGTTATACCTGGGTATTATGGTCCAACTTAACATTATTGTCTTACTGACTACTAACCTCTGTTATACCTGGGTATTATGGTCCAACTTAACATTATTGTCTTACTGACTACTAACCTCTGTTATACCTGGGTATTATGGTCCAACTTAACATTATTGTCTTACTGACTACTAACCTCTGTTATACCTGGGTATTATGGTCCAACTTAACATTATTGTCTTACTGACTACTAACCTCTGTTATACCTGGGTATTATGGTCCAACTTAACATTATTGTCTTACTGACTACTAACCTCTGTTATACCTGGGTATTATGGTCCAACTTAACATTATTGTCTTACTGACTACTAACCTCTGTTATACCTGGGTATTATGGTCCAACTTAACATTATTGTCTTACTGACTACTAACCTCTGTTATACCTGGGTATTATGGTCCAACTTAACATTATTGTCTTACTGACTACTAACCTCTGTTATACCTGGGTATTATGGTCCAACTTAACATTATTGTCTTACTGACTACTAACCTCTGTTATACCTGGGTATTATGGTCCAACTTAACATTATTGTCTTACTGACTACTAACCTCTGTTATACCTGGGTATTATGGTCCAACTTAACATTATTGTCTTACTGACTACTAACCTCTGTTATACCTGGGTATTATGGTCCAACTTAACATTATTGTCTTACTGACTACTAACCTCTGTTATACCTGGGTATTATGGTCCAACTTAACATTATTGTCTTACTGACTACTAACCTCTGTTATACCTGGGTATTATGGTCCAACTTAACATTATTGTCTTACTGACTACTAACCTCTGTTATACCTGGGTATTATGGTCCAACTTAACATTATTGTCTTACTGACTACTAACCTCTGTTATACCTGGGTATTATGGTCCAACTTAACATTATTGTCTTACTGACTACTAACCTCTGTTATACCTGGGTATTATGGTCCAACTTAACATTATTGTCTTACTGACTACTTAACATTAAGAATTATATCATAGTTGTACAGTACATTATTAATTATATCATAGTTGTACAGTACATTATTAATTATATCATAGTTGTACAGTAGATTATTAATTATATCATAGTTGTACAGTAGATTATTAATTATATCATAGTTGTACAGTAGATTATTAATTATATCATAGTTGTACAGTAGATTATTAATTATATCATAGTTGTACAGTAGATTATTAATTATATTATAGTTGTACAGTAGATTATTAATTATATCATAGTTGTACAGTAGATTATTAATTATATCATAGTTGTACAGTAGATTATTAATTATATCATAGTTGTACAGTAGATTATTAATTATATCATAGTTGTACAGTAGATTATTAATTATAAATGAATCTAGTTTATATAAGACAAAATATATATTCATATATTAAAAAAATGCTTTTGTGAAAACAATGATTCAATTATATTCCTGTTAACAATGAATAAAAAGTTCAAAGTAATTGTTGAAGTTATGACGTGGGAATAACATAGTGAGTATGTCAGTACTGAGTATTTTGTGTTTAGTCTAGGGTGACTAAGTGGCTTTTGAGAAGAGTCTTAAATTTATTTTCAGACTGGGTTACTTTAATATCTTCTTGTAATGAATTCCATATTTTGGGGCCCTTTATGTGCATAGAGTTTTTACACAGTGTGATATGGACATGAGGTATATCAAAAAGAGATCTGTGTCTTGTGTTGTGGTCATGTGTCCTGTTTAGGTTGGTGAGGAAAAGTTTGAGTGGGGGGTTTATATTTGTGTGTATTGTTCTGTGTATATAGTAGGCACATGAATAAGTATGGATGTTCTTAATGGTGAGCAGATTCAGACTTTTGAAAATTGGTGGAGTATGCTGGCGGGAGTGGGAATTTGTTATAATTCTTACTGCTGCCTTTTGCTGAGTTAATAGGGGTTTTAGGTGATTGGATGTTGTTGACCCCCATGCACAAATTCCATATGTAAGATAAGAGTATATGAGTGTATGGTACAGTGCCAGGAGAGCTGATTGTGGAACGTAGTACCTTGTCTTTGATAGTATGCCTACAGTCTTGGAGATTTTCTTGGTGATTTGTTGTATGTGTGTCTGGAACTTAAGGCTACTGTCAAGGTGGATACCTAGGAATTTTCCCTCTGTGAGTCTTGTGACTGATGATCCATTTAGCGTAATGTTAATTAGATCATTTGCAGCTTTGTTTCCTAACTGAATGAAATAGATTTTATCAGTATTCAGGGTAAGTTTATTAGACATCATCCAAGCAGATATTTTGTGCAATTCGGCATTGACAGTGTTTGCTAGTATGACTGTGTTTGGGCGGGAGAAGACGTATGTTGTATCATCTGCAAATAATATGGGTTTGAGTAGCTGTGATGCATTCAGTAGATCATTGATGTAGATGAGAAAGAGAAGTGGTCCAAGGACACTTCCTTGTGGGACTCCTACTGTGATTGGTTGGGTGGACGAGTTTGCATCATTTGCATACACATATTGAGTTCTGTTACTAAGGTATGACTTTAGGTATTTTAGGGAGTGGCCTCTGATACCATAGTGCGTTAATTTGGAGTACAGTAGTTCATGGTCGACTGTATCGAAAGCTTTACGTAAACCAATGAAAATGCCCATCGGGACTTCTTTCTTTTCAAGTGCGGTATATATTAGTTCTAGCATGTGTATGATATCATCATTTGTGTTTTTATTATTCCTGAATCCAAACTGACAAGGGTTTAATATGTTGTGTGAGACGAGGTAGCAATAGATCCGTCTATGAATTAATTTTTCAAAGATTTTAGAGAGCAGTGGTAAGTTAGATATTGGTCTCTAATTATTCAAGTCAGCTTGGTCACCTCCTTTATGGATCGGAGTGACCCTCACTATTTTGAGGATTGTTGGGAAGGTAGATGATTCAATGGATTTGTTAAAGAGCGTTGCAATAATTGGTGACAATACTTGAGAAGCTTTTTTGTACATAAAAGTAGGCAAGTTGTTTATGTCTCCTGCCTTGTTTTTAAGGGTGTTGATGAGCGAGACTTCTGGTGGGTTGGTTGGAGCTAGGAATAACATATTTGGGTAGGTTCCTGCGAGGTAGTCTGATGGACGGGTGTTTGACCTTGGTATTTTGCTCGCTAGATTTTTTTCCTATTGTGGAGAAGAAAACATTGAGTCTGTTAGGTGTTTCAGTTGGTGTGAGTAGGAGTTGGTCTGATTTTCTTAATTTGATTGTTTTGTTTTTGGATAACTTTTTAGTTCCAAGAATTTCAGATAGAGTTTTCCAGTTTTTTTTCAGATCACCTTTGATGTTATGTAGTCTGTTTTTATAATACAATTTTTTTGACCTTCTTATCAGGCTGGTAAGTGCTGACGAGTAACGTTTAGACTGTTCTCTAGTTATTTGACCCATTCTGTACTGTTTTTATATTTGTGCTTTGTGTTAATGGATTTGAGGATGCTGTGTGTTAGCCAGGGATTATTCAGTCTCTTTGCTGTGATGTGTTTAGTTTTTTGGGAGCAATGTTTGTTGTAGAGGCAATGGGCTTTTTTTTAGAAAATTTTTTATACATTAATTTATGTCTGTATATGTTTCGAGGTCATTTTGTCAGTGGATGTTATTCATAGCTGCTATAAAGGTGTTAACAACTGTCTCGTTATGTAGTCTGAAGGTAACTTTATTGAAGTATTGTCGTAAGTCATTTAACGACTGATAAAGTATTGATGTGCAGTTATATAGTGATCTTAACTTGTGGATTATAACTATCTTGAGAACAATCCCCAGTGTATAATAGATGGTGTATAATAGATAGTGTATAATAGATGGTGTAATATATGGGTGTTATATATGGTCAAACAACACTAGTGAATTATTGCCAGATATTGGCAGAGATATGAAGTAAACAACCACTGGGCTGCAAACAATTATAAATAACAATATAAAAAAATGTTATCAGTGGGTGTGAGTCTGGGAAGAATAATAAAGTGAAGATATTTAAGTGCCCAGGAAGACATTGTTTGTGTTCCATCTTGATGAAGTAATTTAAGAGAAAATGGGATAAGTGACCTGACTTACCAGATGAGAAGTGTTCCCCCACTATGTTCCCTACCCCCACACCCCCACCCAGGACCCCACAGCCCACCCAGCCCACCCAGGACCCCACAGCCCACCCAGCCCACCCAGCACCTACTACCCACCATACCCCCACACCCCCACCCAGGACCCCACAGCCCACCCAGCCCACCCAGAACCCCACAGCCCACCCAGCCCACCCAGCACCTACCACCCACCACCCATAAACCGCCCACCACCCATAAACCACCCACCACCCATAAACCACCCACCACCCATAAACCACCCACCACCCATAAACCACCCACCACCCATAAACCGCCCACCACCCATAAACCACCCACCACCCATAAACTACCCACCACCCATAAACTACCCACCACCCATAAACTACCCACCACCCATAAACCACCCACCACCCATAAACCCACCACCCACAAACCACCCACCACCCATAAACTACCCACCACCCATAAACCACCCACCACCCATAAACTACCCACCACCCACAAACTACCCACCACCCACAAACTACCCACCACCCATGAACTACCCACCACCCATGAACTACCCACCACCCATGAACTACCCACCACCCATGAACTACCCACCACCCATTAACCACCCACCCTCCACTCCACCTTTGCCAGCACATAACCTCACCAACAACTGGAACAGTGTCTTAGTATAAAGAAAAGACTTAGAAACAAAGTGAGGATGGTCAGAAATAATATCTTTATTTCTACAAGTACATGTACAAGGTATACATGTACAAGGGATACATGTACAAGGTATACATGTACAAGGGATACATACCATACCCCGGCCGGGATTGAACCCGCGGTCAGAGAGTCTCAAAACTCCAGCCTGTCGCGTTAGCCACTAGACCAGCTAGCCACAATAAGATTCGTCCAACTAGGCCGGGGTATGGTTTGTTTGCAATCGTGTCATTACGATTTCGTGAGACAAGGGATACATGTACAAGGTATACATGTACAAGGTATACATGTACAAGGTATACACATACAAGGTATACATGTACAAGGTATACATGTACAAGGTATACATGTACAAGGTATACAGGTCTAGCCGACATCAATGACATACTACTATATAGAAAGCCCCTTGTTATGCAGAGCATTTCGGGCACATTAGGTCAATTTTGGCCCAGGATGTGACCCACACTAGTCTACTAATGCCCAGCTACCCATTGATTGTGGGGCATTGATTGTGAAATATATGGAACAACAACATCTCGTGTATCATGTACCAAGCTTAATTCAGTCACAAGAAATGACCTAAAACAATCAAGATGTTTCTGGATTTGCCGCAGTGAGTTGGAATGCTGTCAGGCATAAGGGAAGCAATGAAAAGTAAAAATCTAGAAAGCATAAGAACGTTCCTAAGGAGCTTGCCAAATGTACGTAGTGGGGACAGAAGGATAAGGAACAAGGAGAGGGGAGAATAAAGGTTAGGACGAAGGAGCTGAAAGAAGGGCAAATCAGAAAAGACCAAACAGTGGATACATGACATTGAGAAAAAGAAAAGAGAGGAAGAGAAATCTATAGCAGGAACACATGATACAGGAAAAACCGGAAGAAATATGTCTAGAAGAAAGAAAACAGAATACAGAATTTGGGAAAGGCAGTCAGGACATTTGCAGATATTATGCAAAAGATATATGCCTATATGGGAGAGCATGCTGGAATAAACATAACAGAAAATGTTAAGAAAGGTAGAGTGTCGCTTTAACAGAGTGCAGCAGTACTTCCATCCTGTGATATGCAAAGCTTGAACACAGTTCAAACAATGTTATGACCTGAGCTGTTCAGACCATCATGTAAAAGGAACGCGGCGCTACAGAGAAAACAGAGAAATGAAAAATGAACAGCAGTCTTTTTTTAGACTGTTGTATATTTGACCCATCAAGGTCAAATATACAACAGTCAGATGCACAATCAGTACCGGAGAAACCAGGGGTATGTACACCAGGGGCCATACCAAGTAGTACATCACCAGTGGTACTAACTAAGCACACAGCAAATCAAAACATCCCAAATTGTAAATCCTGCCTACTCTTTGCAAACTTTCAGTGTTTGAACTTAAAAAAAGATGGTTATATTAGTGGGCTCTCAAAAGCGAATGCCATGTTTGGAACAATTACAGAAACACACACAAGGGATATTTTGAACAGAGACCTCTTCAAGGGGGGCTCCTTGGCGTGGTGAAGAGGCTCTTGGTCTGAGGAATTAGACCTGTTGGTCTCCTTCCTCAGACCGAATCTAATTACCCCCCAATCCCCCCTTCCCTATCCCATCCTCTCCTTTTTCCTTTCCTCCTCCTCCTCCCCACCCCTCCCTTTTGCCCTTCCTCTTTTTGACCTTTGGGATTTTTCCCACAGGCACGCTAGTTCCTAGGTAGGGGAAAGGGTACCGGGGTCCATCCCATTCCGTTGAGGTTCTTGTGGCGGCGTAGTTTGCCTTGGAATCTGGATCGCCTGAGGATGTCCCGATCCCTCTCCGGTATCCCGGAGGGTGGCTTTGGGTGTCTTTTGGGCGACGGGTGTATCTCTGGAATCCACCTTTCAGATTCCAGGGGTAGTGGCCGAAGGAGGTATGCTTTGTGGTGGATATCCGGCTGCCCTCTCTTTTGTCCACCGAGGTAGCTCGGCAGCTGTGAGGTTGCTATCCCGGATTGCTGGTTTACTGGCATGAAGGGTAGGGTATGGCACGAGTTCCATGCTGCATCTATGCTACTTGCAGTGCTGAGGTCCTCTTGGGCATGGAGGGAGATTTCTGGCCCTTTCATTCCTCCTAGGAACTATCCCTCCCCAGTCCCCCCTTTTTTTATTTTTTTTTTTATTTTTATTTTCTTTTCTTCTTTCTTTTTTTTCTTAATAAAAAAAGAAAGAAGTAACCTAACCATGGAGTACCCGATCCATGACCCCACTACCCCCGGGCCACTTATTGTTACCGCACCCCGTTCTGACCTTGCCTCATCTTTTGGCCACTCTTCGGACACTCCTAAGGCCCCTGTACCTCTTGCTGGTGTTTTGTCACCCGCTTCAGGTGCTGGGGTTTCAACTGACTCCTTCGATTTGTCTGACCTCCTCTCTCCTTTGACTATGCTTCCGGCCTCTCCCTCTACAGTGAGGCGATTTTCGAATCGCCAGCCCGTCCCTTGCCGGACCGACTCTGGTCCCATTTCTAAACGCCAGCAACAATCTCCTGATGATGTTACTTCGTTACCTTCCCATTCTACTTGGAAAAGACCAACATGTCATGCACTCCCTCTGCATACTTAGTTTCAGACCACACAGTGGACTAAATTCTTTACTTGAAGACCGACTTCTACTGCCTATCTTTCCGACCATAGTATTGGCAAAGCACTCCTACGCCACATTGGTAGAGATATTTCCTTTCATGCTCTTAAGAGTGGTACGCGCATCATCACAGTCCAGAATTCTACCCAAGCTCATGATCTTTCTCTTCTTTCACATATCGATACTGTTCCTATCACTATCAAAAAACATCATTCCCTCAATTCTTGTAGTGGTATTGTTATTCTGCCCCATACCATAGTCCAACAGAATATCCAGACATGTGGCGATGACATTCTCGAACAGCTAGAACTCCAAGATCTCCCAATTCTCAAGGTAGACACTTATGTTCTTCCTGCCCGCGGGCGAAGACAATACCCTTGCAATGTGGCTCATTTAACTTTTGACAGCCGTGAACTCCCATCCTCTGTTTATGTAGCAGGACATCGGTTACAAGTTTGGAAGGTGATCCCTACACCACAACAGTGTAGGAATTGCTGGCGATTTGGCCACCCAGCAAAATATTGCAGATCTATAGCCGAATGCCCAGTCTGTGGTGCTGATGATCATTCTAATATGTCTTGCAGTCGACCTCCCTCTTGCCTTAATTGTCATGAGGCTCACCCTTCGTACTCTCGCTGTTGCCAGATCTACTTAAGTGAGCGGGAAATTCATTGCCTCAAAGAGGCAGAAGGTCTCCCTTATGCTATGGCAGTTTCTCATCTCCGCCTCCAAGGGATACTACCCTGTGTTTCGAAACGTCCCCCCACTTCTGGGGTCCCATCTTTGGCAGCCTCCTCTGTGGTTGCCAGTCCCATAGTCACTCCTGTTACTAATTCTTTTGCTGTCCTGGGCTCAGACATCCCTACTTCAACACCTCAGTCTGTTCTCACTTCTTCGTGTTCTCCCTCACAAACCCCGGTATCGACAAAACCTCATACGACACCTCCTCCCAATCGTTCCTCTACTTCTCAGAAGTCCAAAAGATCTCCTTTAACCCCTCCTTCTTTTCATCTACCTCCACATTTTACCTTCCCAGTCTCTGTACTTGGGTCTTCCCCTTTCACTGGCTCTGTTACAAGTGTGGAGGTTCTTCCTCCTCCTTGTACTGTGCCTTCCTCCCCTGTCCCCTCCCAAGTTTCTTCCTCTTCTGCCACCTCCCAGGTTTCTGCCTCTTCTCTCCCCTCCCAAACTTCTCCAGTTCCCTCCACCCTTTCGCCCCCCCTTACCTTGGTACAGTCCATTACAGTTCCGATCTTTACTCAAACTCCTCTTCCTTCCATCTCCGATATTATCTCCCATACGACATCTCTGAACTCCGAAACACTTGAAGCAATCTCTGAATATATTGCAGAGACCAAACCATCAATGGACACTGATCCACCCTCTGTTCCTTCTCTTTCCTCTTCTCCATCTGCGCAACTCCTTTCTTCACAGCGCACTGTTCCTTTGCTGCTTGAACGTTTTCTGCTGCCACCGCATGTGGACTTTTCTAACCCCTCTAGTCCATAAGTACCCTTCCCTGCGGATTTCTAGTATCTTTATCGTTGCCAATCATGGCCTATTTACAGTGGAATATACGCAGCCTCAGGGGTAATCGGGGTGAGCTTCAGAAGTTGCTCTCCCAATTTTCCCCTGTTGGTGTTTGCTTACAAGAACCAAAATTACACTCTGCTGTTATCTATCCCATCTCAGGCTATGATTTATTGTATTCTTCGGATCCTTTTCCTGATGGGACCTTTAATGAAAGTGCCTTTCTTCTATGCACTGATATTCCGTACCATCAGCTATTTGTTCGTACTTCGCTGCATTACACAGCAGCCCATCATTTCCTCTGGGGGTCTCACTGTGATTCCCGTGGCATTCAGCTAGAGGCTTTTCTTGCTTCCCACCCCTCCATGTTTTAAATACAGGTACACACACCCATTTTGATCCTCGGACTCATACACTCTCTTGCATCGATCTCTCAGTCTGCTCTTCCTCTGCTGCACTAGACTTCACCTGGTCTGTTCTCCCAGATTTACATGACAGCAATCATTTTCCAATCATTTTTACTTCTTACTTCCCCTTCATATTCACCACCTCTTCGTAACTCATGCTGGCAATTTGATCGGGCAAATTGGGACCTTTACTCACAACTAACTGTTTTTAATGAGGTTCCTTCTTCGTCCTTCATTGATGAGCTTTTACACCTCTTCTCATCCTCAGTTTTAACTGCAGCTTCTCATTCTATACCCCAAACCTCGGGCAGGCATTCTCAGAAATGCATGCCTTGGTGGTCTCCTGCTTGTGCTCGTGCAGTATGTCTGAAACATGCTGCGTGGGGCAGGTACCGGTGTAATAGAACCACTGAGAGACTTCTTGATTTTAAGCAGAAGCGTGCGATCGCTCTCCGTATCATCCGTGATGCTAAATGCACTTGCTGGCAAGATTATGTCTCCACCATCACCTCTGAGTGGTAAATATTCTGACCCAGCTACTGTTCTGCAGGTTGCTGGTGTTGATATAGCAAACCCTGTAGATGTTGCCATTGAAATTTTCAATCATGTGGTCCGTATTTCTCTGAGGCTCCATCTCTGCCCCTCGTTTCTTTCCTCAAACTCTGCCAGAGAGTTAGCACCCTTGGACTTTTCTTCTCTCAGAGAAGAACAGTATAATGTGCCTTTTACACTTCAGGAACTGGAGGCAACACCATCAGCTTGCCGATCATCGACAGCTGGGCCTGACGACATTCATATTCATATGTTACAACATTTACATCAGTCAGCCCTTGCAGTCCTCTTACGCCTTTTCAATCTTATTTAGTCACAAGGAGTTCTTCCACAGCTGTGGAAATCTGCCATTGTTCTCCCTTTCCGCAAACCAGGTACTACTACGGGACATGAAGCCTCCCACTATCGTCCCATCGCTCTTACCACTGCAGTTTGCAAAGTGATGGAATGTCTGGTAAATAGACGTTTAATGTGGTATTTAGAGACACACAGCAGTCTCTCCACTCGTCAATATGGCTTTCGTAAGGGCCATTCTACCATAGACCCCTTACTAGATTTGGATACGTATGTTCGTAATGCCTTTGTGAATAAACACTCAGTTATTGCCATATTTTTTGACCTTGAGAAGGCATATGACACAACTTGGAGGTATAATATTTTGGCCCAAGCCTACTCCTTAGGCCTCTGAGGCAATCTACCATCTTTCCTTAAGAACGTTTTAACTGACAGACATTTCCGTGTTTGAGTCAATAATATGCTCTCCCTGGACTTTATCCAAACTGAGCACAACACTTTTTCTCCTTGCTATAAATGATTTGGCCTCTATTCTTCCATCCAATATTTGGTCATCACTCTATGTAGAAGACTTTGCTATTGCTTGTGCAGGCGCTGACTGTCACCTCATTACAGTTTCTCTCCAACATGCGGTCGACTGTGTTTCCAATTGGGCCACCACGCATGGGTTTAAATTTTCCAGTACCAAAACTCACCAAATTACTTTCACTAGACGCTCTGTCATCTCCGATCATCCTTTGTACCTCTATGGCTCCCGTATCCATGAATGTGATACAGTCAGGTTTCTAGGCCTTCTCTTTGACCGTAGGTTATCCTGGAAACCTCACATTGCCTCTCTAAAGGCAACTTGTCACAGCTGGCTGAACCTTCTTAAGACCCTTGCTCGTCTTTCATGGGGAGCTGATCGTCAAACTCTCCTTCGCCTACATTCAGCCCTCATTTTATTGAAGCTCAATTATGGTGACCAGATCTATTCAGCAGCCTCTCCTGCTACTTTCTCTAGCCTTAACCCCATCCATCACCAAGGATTACGTTTATGCCTTGGTTCTTTTCGCTCTTCCCCTGTTGAGAGCCGTGATGCCTATTGCCTTTGCTACTATGTGCGCTCTCACGATCTCCACAATCCTTCCATTTATGGAATGGTCACTGATATAAGTAGACATTATTTGTTCGCCGCCCCTGTTTGCTCTGTCCCTTCTCTCTTCACCTACATTCACTCTTGTCTTCCCTTCAGTTACTGCCTTTATATGTTCATGTAGCATTTCACTTTTCCCTACCCCCCTGGGAAGTTCCAGCTGTTCGGGTCTGTTCTTTCTCACTCCCTTGCTCGAAAGCCCAACTCCTATGGTGGCTTCCCGCTCTCTTTTTCTTGACCACTTCCACTCTCATTCTCATGCCATCGCTGTGTACAGAGATGGCTCTAAATCTTCTGACGGCATTGGATTCGCAGCAATGTTTCCGGACAGCATTGGGCATTTACTATCTTCGGCTAGCATTTTTACTGCTGAATTGTATGCCATTCTTGCAGCACTTATTCATATCACATCTATGCCTGTGTCATCATTTGTGGTTGTCTCAGACTCCCTCAGTGCTCTTCAGGCTATACGGAAATTTGATACACCTCACCCCCTAGTTCTTCGTATCCAACTTTGGCTACGCCACATCTCTACCAAGCATAAAGATATTGTTTTTTGTTGGGTCCCTTGTCATGTTAATGTACAGGGCAATGAACAGGCAGACACTGCTGCGCAGTCAGCAGTACATGACCTACCAATTTCATATAGAGGTGTTCCATTTCCGGACTATTTTGCTGTAATCGCTACCCACCTTTGCACCCATTGGCAACAACATTGGTCTGCTCTGCTCAATAACAAACTTTGTTATATTAAACCAAGTATAGGTTACTGGCCGTCTTCTTGTCACCAGTGTCGAGGTTGGGAGACTACTCTCTCCTGCCTTCACATTGGCCATACTCGTCTTACTCATGGACATCTCATGGAGAGGCGCCCTGCTCCTCTCTGTGAGCATTGTCAGGTTCCATTATCGGTCAGCCACATTCTGTTAGACTGCCCACTTTATCAACGAACACGCAGAATTTACCTCCAACCTCGTCTCCGCTCTACTACTCTCTCTTTACCTTCCCTTCTCGCTGATGGACCCACCTTTCATCTGGACTCTCTCTCATTGACTTTTTGACAACGACTGACTTACTTCACAAACTCTGATGATACCTTCAGCACTTTCTACCTGAATCTCTTGCTACCCTCTACCCCCAAACTATCCCCTGCCCTGCTGTTTTCTGTAACCTACTAATCATCCCTCTTCCCTTCCGCCGCCCGATACCCTCGCTTCCTTCCCTACCCGGCAGCGCTGTATAGCCCTTGTGTCTTAGCGCTTCTTTTTGATTATAATAATAATTTGGACGGAGAGATAAAGCTAGAAAACTGTAACATGTATCGATGTGATAGAATTAATAGGTCACAGTTACTGTTTGTTGCAGAGAACTGCTGAATTCTACGAATGATACAGTAGAAATTCTAGGTATTAAAGTTGAAAATAGGAATTTGGTAATTATCCTAATACATAAACCACCATCAGCAATTGCTGAGGAATTCACAGATCAGTTAAGGAAGATAGTTATCTGGATAAGGTAGAAAATCCCACACCAAACATTATACTTCTTGGAGATTTTTAATCTCCCTCATGTAAAATGGAAGATAGCTCAACACCCTGGCTCAGCAGGCACATACCAGGGAACTGAGACTTTGTGAAAAGTACTCATTGAACCAACAGGTAATTGATCCCACTAGAAATGTAAATACCCTGGATTTGATATTCACAAGCAACGAGGAACTAATCAGAGACATAACAGTTACAAAAACAATATACTCTGACCACAACATCATAGAAGTACAAACGAGTATTACCTTAGGGTTAGGGAACTGCAGCACTAATGTTAGAGACGGGATGTTTAGTAAGTTTAATTTCAACAACCATAGAATTAACTGGGAAAAAATAAACCAAGAACTATCAGACATATCCTGGGAATCAGACATGAGCGCCGTAGATCTCCACCAGTGCCTAGAGAAGCTGAATATAGAAGCATGCAAGGTCTGTATTAAATATGTACCTTTGAGAAAATCCAGAAGATCAGATATAGAGAGCATAGGAGATGGTACAGAAGAAATGGGTTACTGAATTGCTTAAAAACATAACTATGTTGCAATGGAGGAAAGATAACCTTAGCCGAGATATCACTGAATTAAAGCAAAAACTTACGATGTCATACCAAACAGAAGTACAAAGATATTGCAAGAAATCTGAAATATTTTTATTCATATGCAGAATGGTCCAATTCTACAGGTAGAATTGGACCATTATTGTGAGATTCTTATACTGACGACGAACAGGAAATGAGTGAAATCCTAAAAGAACAGTATGAGTCGATGTTCAGCAACCCACTAAATGACAGCAAGGCAGAGAATGCAGAAACATTTTTCACTCCAGCAGAAGGCCGCGATGACCAACTAACTGACGTTAGTACAAATCCCATACATTTCGAAAATGAAATGGATAACATACTCATTCAGCACCTGGACCAGATTCATGGACTGCTCTCTTTATAAAGAAGTGCAAAGTACCACTGGCACGAGCACTCAATATTCTTTGGAGAAAGAGCGTAGTGAAATACCGGAGACCTTAAAGAGTGCAGACATAACTCCTTTGTACAAGGGAGGTAGCAGAACACTAGTTAAAAATTACAGACCAGTAGCACTAAGTTCCTACATAAAAATCTTCGAAAGAGTGATGAGACGGCAGATTACAAATTTCATAGAACATCACAACCAACATAACTCAGATCAGGATGGTTTTAGAGCAGGATGATGATGCTTGTCACAGCTGCTGAACCATTATGACACAATTACAGAGGCGTCGGAAGGCGGCTAAAACGCAGGTGCGATATACACAGTTTTTGCAAAGGCGATTGACAAATGCGATTATGGAGTGATGCAGCACAAAATGAGAGCCAGAGGCAATACGGGGAAGGTAGACAGGTGGATTTTCGTGTTCCTAACACACACAACACAAAAAGTAGTAAACAGAGCAAAATGTAGCATCAGCGAGGTCAAAAGCTCAGTTGCCCAGACACTGATGTTTTACATCCTTGAAGACGACATAGATAAAAACACCCGTCATTGTTTTGTGTTATTATTTGTATATGGCAGTAATAAGCATAAAAGTCACTATGGTAGAAGTCACTGGAAAATTACAGGAAGATATAAACAGTATTTTCCAGTGGGCAGTGGAGAGCAACTTGACGTTCAGTGGTGATAAGTTCCAGCTGCTTAGGTATGGAAAGAATAAAGAACTCAAAAGGAACACTGTATACAAAAACTCAAGAGGATCATCAAATAGAATGAAAGGAACACGTGACAGACTTGGGAATTATTGTCTCAGCTGACTTTTCTTACCAAGAACATAATAAAACAAAGATCACGACAGCCACGAGAATGACGGGGCGGGTATTGAGATCTTTCAAAAATAAGGGAAATAAAGCCAATGGTGACGCTTTTCAAATCGCTGGTGCTCCCTCATTTGAAATATTTCTCAGTGTTGAAGGCCCCGTTCAAGGCAGGAGAAATTTCAGAGCCTGAATAAATACAGAGATCGTTTACGGCACACACAGTAAAACATTTAAATTCCTGGGAACTCCTTAGTCTTGAAGTGTACTCACTGGAGCGGAGGAGAGATACATGATAATATGTATGTGGAAAGTACTCGAGGTCCTGGTCCCAAATCTAGTCACTGCCATAACAACATACTGGAGCGAGAGATATGTCAGCAAATGCAAAATAAACCCATTGAAAAGCAGGCGAGCGGTGGAGACAATAAGGGAACACTGTATCAACATTCGTGGTTCCAGATTATTCAACGTTGTGCCAGAAGATATCAAAAACGCCGCGCCCACAACATTACAAGCCTTCAAAAAAAATTAAAATAAAAAATAAAAAATAAATTAAATTAAAAAAAAAAAAGCTGGAGAAGTATTTTCAGCAGGTGCCAGATCAACCAGGCTGTGATACGTGGGGCAGCGGACCACCAGCAACAACATCCTGGTTCACCAGGCTAGCACCAGACGAGCCTGGCCCATGGCTGGGCTTCGGGAGTAGGATTTCTAAAGGAACAAGAGTTAATACTTAACGACGACAATGTTAGTTTCTACCGTATCTGAGTAGCAATGTGGGGGGTGAGGGGGGGAATGTGGGGGTGAGGGGCGGGAATGTGGGGGTGAGGGGGGGAATGTGGGGGTGAGGGGGGGAATGTGGGGGAGGGGCGGGAATGTGGGGGAGGGGCGGGAATGTGGGGGAGGGGCGGGAATGTGGGGGTGAGGGGCAGGAATGTGGGGGAGAGGCGGGAATGTGGGGGAGGGGCGGGAATGTGGGGGTGAGGGGCAGGAATGTGGGGGTGAGGGGCGGGAATGTGGGGGTGAGGGGCGGGAATGTGGGGGTGAGGGGCAGGAATGTGGGGGTGAGGGGCGGGAATGTGGGGGTGAGGGGCGGGAATGTGGGGGTGAGGGGCAGGAATGTGGGGGTGAGGGGCGGGAATGTGGGGGTGAGGGGCGGGAATGTGGGGGTGAGGGGCAGGAATGTGGGGGTGAGGGGCGGGAATGTGGGGGTGAGGGGCGGGAATGTGGGGGTGAGGGGCAGGAATGTGGGGGTGAGGGGCGGGAATGTGGGGGTGAGGGGCGGGAATGTGGGGGTGAGGGGCAGGAATGTGGGGGTGAGGGGCGGGAATGTGTGGGTGAGGGGCAGGAATGTGGGGGTGAGGGGCGGGAATGTGGGGGTGAGGGGCAGGAATGTGGGGGTGAGGGGCGGGAATGTGGGGGTGAGGGGCGGGAATGTGGGGGTGAGGGGGGGAATGTGGGGGTGAGGGGGGGGAATGTGGGGGAGGGGCGGGAATGTGGGGGAGGGGCGGGAATGTGGGGGAGGGGCGGGAATGTGGGGGTGAGGGGCAGGAATGTGGGGGAGGGGCGGGAATGTGGGGGAGGGGCGGGAATGTGGGGGTGAGGGGCGGGAATGTGGGGGTGAGGGGCGGGAATGTGGGGGTGAGGGGCGGGAATGTGGGGGTGAGGGGCAGGAATGTGGGGGTGAGGGGCGGGAATGTGGGGGTGAGGGGCGGGACTGTGGGGGTGAGGGGCGGGACTGTGGGGGTGAGGGGCGGGAATGTGGGGGTGAGGGGCGGGAATGTGGGGGTGAGGGGGGGGGAATGTGGGGGTGAGGGGGGGAATGTGGGGGAGGGGCGGGAATGTGGGGGAGGGGCGGGAATGTGGGGGAGGGGCGGGAATGTGGGGGAGGGGCGGGAATGTGGGGGTGAGGGGCAGGAATGTGGGGGAGGGGCGGGAATGTGGGGGTGAGGGGCAGGAATGTGGGGGTGAGGGGCGGGAATGTGGGGGTGAGGGGCGGGAATGTGGGGGTGAGGGGTAGGAATGTGGGGGTGAGGGGCGGGAATGTGGGGGTGAGGGGCGGGAATGTGGGGGTGAGGGGCAGGAATGTGGGGGTGAGGGGCGGGAATGTGGGGGTGAGGGGCGGGAATGTGGGGGTGAGGGGCAGGAATGTGGGGGTGAGGGGCGGGAATGTGGGGGTGAGGGGCGGGAATGTGGGGGTGAGGGGCAGGAATGTGGGGGTGAGGGGCGGGAATGTGTGGGTGAGGGGCAGGAATGTGGGGGTGAGGGGCGGGAATGTGGGGGTGAGGGGCAGGAATGTGGGGGTGAGGGGCGGGAATGTGGGGGTGAGGGGCGGGAATGTGGGGGTGAGGGGCGGGAATGTGGGGGTGAGGGGCGGGAATGTGGGGGTGAGGGGCGGGATTGTGGGGGTGAGGGGCAGGATTGTGGGGGTGAGGGGCGGGAATGTGGGGGTGAGGGGCGGGAATGTGGGGGTGAGGGGCAGGAATGTGGGGGTGAGGGGCAGGAATGAGGGGCAGGAATGTGGGGGTGAGGGGCGGGAATGTGGGGGTGAGGGGCGGGAATGTGGGGGTGAGGGGCGGGAATGTGGGGGTGAGGGGCAGGAATGTGGGGGTGAGGGGCGGGAATGTGGGGGTGAGGGGCGGGAATGTGGGGGTGAGGGGCGGGAATGTGGGGGTGAGGGGCGGGAATGTGGGGGTGAGGGGCGGGAATGTGGGGGTGAGGGGCGGGAATGTGGGGGTGAGGGGCGGGAATGTGGGGGTGAGGGGCGGGAATGTGGGGGTGAGGGGCGGGAATGTGGGGGTGAGGGGCAGGAATGTGGGGGTGAGGGGCAGGAATGTGGGGGTGAGGGGCGGGAATGTGGGGATGAGGGGCGGGAATGTGGGGGTGAGGGGCGGGAATGTGGGGGTGAGGGGCAGGAATGTGGGGGTGAGGGGCAGGAATGTGGGGGTGAGGGGCGGTATTGTGGGGGTGCGGGGCGGGAATGTGGGGGTGAGGGGCGGGAATGTGGGGGAGGGGCGGGAATGTGGGGGAGGGGCGGGAATGTGGGGGTGAGGGGCGGGAATGTGGGGGTGAGGGGCGGGAATGTGGGGGTGAGGGGCGGGAATGTGGGGGTGAGGGGCGGGAATGTGGGGGTGAGGGGCAGGAATGTGGGGGTGAGGGGCAGGAATGTGGGGGTGAGGGGCGGTAATGTGGGGGTGAGGGGCGGGAATGTGGGGGTGAGGGGCGGGAATGTGGGGGAGGGGCGGGAATGTGGGGGTGAGGGGCGGGAATGTGGGGGTGAGGGGCGGGAATGTGGGGGTGAGGGGCGGGAATGTGGGGGTGAGGGGCGGTAATGTGGGGGTGAGAGGCGGGAATGTGGGGGAGGGGCGGGAATGTGGGGGAGGGGCGGGAATGTGGGGGTGAGGGGCGGGAATGTGGGGGTGAGGGGCGGGAATGTGGGGGTGAGGGGCGGGAATGTTTGGGTGAGGGGCAGGAATGTGGGGGTGAGGGGTGGGAATGTGGGGGAGGGGCGGGAATGTGGGGGAGGGGCAGGAATGTGGGGGTGAGGGGCGGGAATGTGGGGGTGAGGGGCGGGAATGTGGGGGAGGGGCGGGAATGTGGGGGTGAGGGGCGGGAATGTGGGGGTGAGGGGCGGGAATGTGGGGGTGAGGGGCGGGAATGTGGGGGAGGGGCGGGAATGTGGGGGTGAGGGGCGGGAATGTGGGGGTGAGGGGCGGGAATGTGGGGGTGAGGGGCGGGAATGTGGGGGTGAGGGGCGGGAATGTGGGGGTGAGGGGCAGGAATGTGGGGGTGAGGGGCGGGAATGTGGGGGTGAGGGGCGGGAATGTGGGGGTGAGGGGCGGGAATGTGGGGGTGAGGGGCGGGAATGTGGGGGTGAGGGGCGGGAATGTGGGGGAGGGGCGGGAATGTGGGGGTGAGGGGCGGGAATGTGGGGGTGAGGGGCGGGAATGTGGGGGAGGGGCGGGAATGTGGGGGTGAGGGGCAGGAATGTGTGGGTGAGGGGCGGGAATGTGGGGGAGGGGCGGGAATGTGGGGGTGAGTGGCAGGAATGTGGGGGTGAGGGGCAGGAATGTTGGGGTGAGGGACGGGAATGTGGGGGTGAGGGGCGGGAATGTGGGGGTGAGGGGCGGGAATGTGGGGGAGGGGCGGGAATGTGGGGGTGAGTGGCAGGAATGTGGGGGTGAGGGGCAGGAATGTGTGGGTGAGGGGCGGGAATGTGGGGGTGAGGGGCGGGAATGTGGGGGTGAGGCACGGGAATGGGGGGTGAGTCACGGGAATGTGGGGGTGAGGCACGGGAATGGGGGGTGAGGGACGGGAATGTGGGGGTGAGGCACGGGAATGTGGTGTGGGTGAGTATGAAAGACGCATTACAAGTGGAGGTGTGGGGGAGCAGTAACAGTGCAGGTGAGGGGGAGCAGTAACAGTGCAGGTGAGGGGGCGCAGTAACAGTGCAGGTGAGGGGGAGCAGTAACAGTGCAGGTGAGGGGGAGCAGTAACAGTGCAGGTGAGGGGGAGCAGTAACAGTGCAGGTGAGGGGGAGCAGTAACAGTGCAGGTGAGGGTGTGGGGGAGCAGTAACAGTGCACATGAGGGTGAGGGGAGCAGTAACAGTGCAGGTGATGGTGTGGGGGAGCAGTAACAGTGCAGGTGAGGGTGTGGGGGAGCAGTAAGAGTGCAGGTGAGGGTGTGGGGGAGCAGTAAGAGTGCAGGTGATGGTGTGGGGGAGCAGTAACAGTGCAGGTGAGGGTGTGGGGGAGCAGTAACAGTGCAGGTGAGGGTGTGGGGGAGCAGTAAGAGTGCAGGTGAGGGTGTGGGGGAGCAGTAAGAGTGCAGGTGATGGTGTGGGGGAGCAGTAACAGTGCAGGTGAGGGTGTGGGGGAGCAGTAAGAGTGCAGCTGATGGTGTGGGGGAGCAGTAAGAGTGCAGGTGAGGGTGTGGGGGAGCAGTAAGAGTGCAGGTGATGGTGTGGGGGAGCAGTAACAGTGCAGGTGAGGGTGTGGGGGAGCAGTAAGAGTGCACTTGAGGGTGTGGGGGAGCAGTAAGAGTGCAGGTGAGGGTGTGGGGGAGCAGTAAGAGTGCAGGTGATGGTGTGGGGGAGCAGTAACAGTGCAGGTGAGGGTGTGGGGGAGCAGTAAGAGTGCAGGTGATGGTGTGGGGGAGCAGTAACAGTGCAGGTGAGGGTGTGGGGGAGCAGTAAGAGTGCAGGTGAGGGTGTGGGGGAGCAGTAAGAGTGCAGGTGATGGTGTGGGGGAGCAGTAACAGTGCAGGTGAGGGTGTGGGGGAGCAGTAACAGTGCAGGTGAGGGTGTGGGGGAGCAGTAAGAGTGCAGGTGAGGGTGTGGGGGAGCAGTAAGAGTGCAGGTGATGGTGTGGGGGAGCACTAAGAGTGCAGGTGAGGGTGTGGGGGAGCAGTAAGAGTGCAGGTGATGGTGTGGGGGAGCAGTAACAGTGCAGGTGAGGGTGTGGGGGAGCAGTAAGAGTGCAGGTGAGGGTGTGGGGGAGCAGTAAGAGTGCAGGTGAGGGTGTGGGGGAGCAGTAAGAGTGCAGGTGATGGTGTGGGGGAGCAGTAACAGTGCAGGTGAGGGTGTGGGGGAGCAGTAAGAGTGCAGGTGAGGGTGTGGGGGAGCAGTAAGAGTGCAGGTGAGGGTGTGGGGGAGCAGTAACAGTGCAGGTGGTGTAGTGCAGCAGTAACAGTGCAGGTGGGGGTGTGAGGGAGCAGTAACAGTGCAGGTGGGGGTGAGAGGGGGCAGTAACAGTGCAGGTGGGGGTTTGAGGGAGCAGTAACAGTGCAGGTGGGGGTGTGGGGCAGCAGTAACCGAGCAGGTGGGGGTGTGAGGGAGCAGAAATAGTGCAGGTGGGGGTGTGAGGCAGCAGTAACAGTGCAGGTGGGGGTGTGAGTGAGCAGTAATAGTGCAGGTGGGGGTGTGAGGCAGCAGTAACAGTGCAGGTGGGGGTGTGAGGCAGCAGTAACAGTGCAGGTGGGGGTGTGAGGCAGCAGTAACAGTGCAGGTGGGGGTGTGGGGCAGCAGTAACAGTGCAGGTGGGGGTGTGAGGCAGCAGTAACAGTGCAGGTGGGGGTGTGAGGGAGCAGTAACAGTGCAGGTGGGGGTGTGAGGGAGCAGTAACAGTGCAGGTGGGGGTGTGAGGGAGCAGTAACAGTGCAGGTGGGGGTGTTAGGGAGCAGTAACAGTGCAGGTGGGGGTGTTAGGGGGCAGTAACAGTGCAGGTGGGGGTGTGAGGGAGCAGTAACAGTGCAGATGGGGGTGTGAGTGAGCAGTAATAGTGCAGGTGGGGGTGTGAGGGAGCAGTAACAGTGCAGGTGGGGGTGTGAGGGAGCAGTAACAGTGCAGGTGGGGGTGTTAGGGAGCAGTAACAGTGCAGGTGGGGGTGTTAGGGGGCAGTAACAGTGCAGAAGGGGGTGTGAGGGAGCATTAATAGTGCAGATGGTGGTGTGTGGCAGCAGTAACAGAGCAGGTGGGGGTGTGAGGCAGCAGTAACAGTGCAGGTGGGGGTGTGAGGCAGCAGTAACAGTGCAGGTGGGGGTGTGAGGCAGCAGTAACAGTGCAGGTGGGGGTGTGGGGCAGCAGTAACAGTGCAGGTGGGGGTGTGGGGAAGCAGGAACAGTGCAGGTGTGGGTGTGGGGCAGCAGTAACAGTGCAGGTGGGGGTGTGGGGCAGCAGTAACAGTGCAGGTGGGGGTGTGAGGCAGCAGTAACAGTGCAGGTGGGGATGTGGGGCAGCAGTAACAGTGCAGGTGGGGGTGTGGGGCAGCAGTAACAGTGCAGGTGGGGATGTGGGGTAGCAGTAACAGTGCAGGTGGGGGTATGAGGGAGCAGTAACGGTGCAGGTGGGGGGGTGGGGCAGCAGTAACAGTGCAGGTGGGGGTGTGGAGCAGCAGTAACAGTGCAGGTGGGGGTGTGGGGCAGCAGTAACATTGCAGGTGGGGGTGTGGGGCAGCAGTAACATTGCAGGTGGGGGGTGTGGGGCAGCAGTAACCGTGCAGGTGGGGGTATGAGGGAGCAGTAACGGTGCAGGTGGGGGTGTGGGGCAGCAGTAACAGTGCAGGTGGGGGTATGAGGGAGCAGTAACAGTGCAGGTGGGGGTGTGGGGCAGCAGTAACAGTGCAGGTGGGGGTATGAGGGAGCAGTAACGGTGCAGGTGGGGGTGTGGGGCAGCAGTAACAGTGCAGGTGGGGGTGTGGGGCAGCAGTAACAGTGCAGGTGGGGGTCTGAGGGAGCAGTAACAGTGCAGGTGGGGGTCTGGGGGCGCAGTAACAGTGCAGGTGGGGGTGTGGGGCAACAGTAACCGTGCAGGTGGGGGTGTGGGGCAGCAGTAACAGCGCAGGTGGGGGTGTGAGGGAGCAGTAACTGTGCAGGTGGGGGTGTGGGGAAGCAGTAACAGTGCAGGTGGGGGTGTGGGGCAGCAGTAACAGTGCAGGTGGGGGTGTGGGGCAGCAGTAAAAGTGCAGGTGGGGGTGTGGGGCAGCAGTAACAGTGCAGGTGGGGGTGTGAGGGAGCAGTAACACTGCAGATGGGGGTGTGGGGCAGCAGTAACAGTGCAGGTGGGGGTGTCCGGGAGCAGTACCAGTGCTGGTGGGGGTGTGGGGCAGCAGTAACAGTGCAGGTGGGGTTGTGAGTGAGAAGTAACAGTGCAGGTGGGGGTGTGGTGGAGCAGTAGCACTGCAGGTGGGGGTGTGAGGGAGCAGTAACAGTGCAGGTGGGGGTGT
This sequence comes from Cherax quadricarinatus, assembly GCF_038502225.1. Classification (NCBI taxonomy): domain Eukaryota; kingdom Metazoa; phylum Arthropoda; class Malacostraca; order Decapoda; family Parastacidae; genus Cherax; species Cherax quadricarinatus. The sequence goes on along the minus strand of NC_091306.1, from coordinate 38,189,893 downwards.
GAGTGAGCAGTAACAGCGCAGGTGGGGGTGTGGTGGAGCAGTAGCAATGCAGGAGGGGGTGTGAGGGAGCAGTAACAGTGCAGGTGGGGGTGTGGTAGAGCAGTAACAGTGCAGGTGGGGGTGTGAGGCAGCAGTAACAGTGCAAGTGGGGGTGTGAGGCAGCAGTAACAGTGCAGGTGGGGGTGTGAGTGAGAAGTAACAGTGCAGGTGGGGGTGTGTGGCAGCAGTAACAGTGCAGGTGGGGGTGTGAGGCAGCAGTAACAGTGCAGGTGGGGGTGTGAGGGAGCAGTAATAGTGCAGGTGGGGGTGTGAGGCAGCAGTAACAGTGCAGGTGGGGGTGTGAGGGAGCAGTAACAGTGCAGGTGGGGGTGAGAGGGGGCAGTAACAGTGCAGGTGGGGGTTTGAGGGAGCAGTAACTGTGCCGGGGGGGGTGTGGGGCCGCAGTAACCGTGCAGGTGGGGGTGTGAGGGAGCAGTAACAGTGCAGGTGGGGGTGTGAGGGAGCAGTAACAGTGCAGGTGGGTTTGTTAGGGAGCAGTAACAGTGCAGGTGGGGGTGTTAGGGGGCAGTAACAGTGCAGGTGGGGGTGTGAGTGAGCAGTAATAGTGCAGGTGGGGGTGTGAGGCAGCAGTAACAGTGCAGGTGGGGGTGTGAGGCAGCAGTAACAGTGCAGGTGGGGGTGTGAGGCAGCAGTAACAGTGCAGGTGGGGGTGTGGGGCAGCAGTAACAGTGCAGGTGGGGGTGTGGGGCAGCAGTAACAGTGCAGGTGGGGGTGTGGAGCAGCAGTAACAGTGCAGGTGGGGGTGTGGGGCAGCAGTAACATTGCAGGTGGGGGTGTGGGGCAGCAGTAACATTGCAGGTGGGGGGTGTGGGGCAGCAGTAACCGTGCAGGTGGGAGTGTGGGGCAGCAGTAACAGTGCAGGTGGGGGTGTGAGGCAGCAGTAACAGTGCAGGTGGTGGTGTGGGGCAGCAGTAACAGTGCAGGTGGGGGTGTGGGGCAGCAGTAACAGTGCAGGTGGGGGTGTGGGGCAGCAGTAACAGTGCAGGTGGGGGTGTGGGGCAGCAGTAACAGTGCAGGTGGGGGTGTGAGGCAGCAGTAACAGTGCAGGTGGGGATGTGGGGCAGCAGTAACAGTGCAGGTGGGGGTGTGGGGCAGCAGTAACAGTGCAGGTGGGGATGTGGGGTAGCAGTAACAGTGCAGGTGGGGGTATGGGGCAGCAGTAACAGTGCAGGTGGGGGTGTGGGGCAGCAGTAACAGTGCAGGTGGGGGTGTGGAGCAGCAGTAACAGTGCAGGTGGGGATGTGGGGCAGCAGTAACATTGCAGGTGGGGGTGTGGGGCAGCAGTAACATTGCAGGTGGGGGGTGTGGGGAAGCAGTAACCGTGCAGGTGGGGGTATGAGGGAGCAGTAACGGTGCAGGTGGGGGTGTGGGGCAGCAGTAACAGTGCAGGTGGGGGTCTGAGGCAACAGTAACAGTGCAGGTGGGGGTCTGGGGCAGCAGTAACAGTGCAGGTGGGGGTATGAGGGAGCAGTAACGGTGCAGGTGGGGGTGTGGGGCAGCAGTAACAGTGCAGGTGGGGGTGTGGGGCAGCAGTAACAGTGCAGGTGGGGGTCTGAGGGAGCAGTAACAGTGCAGGTGGGGGTGTGGGGGAGCAGTAACAGTGCAGGTGGGGGTGTGGGGCAACAGTAACCGTGCAGGTGGGGGTGTGGGGCAGCAGTAACAGCGCAGGTGGGGGTGTGAGGGAGCAGTAATTGTGCAGGTGGGGGTGTGGGGAAGCAGTAACAGTGCAGGTGGGGGTGTGGGGCAGCAGTAACAGTGCAGGTGGAGGTGTGGGGCAGCAGTAATAGTGCAGGTGGGGGTGTGGGGCAGCAGTAACAGTGCAGGTGGGGGTGTGTGGGAGCAGTAACAGTGCAGATGGGGGTGTGGGGCAGCAGTAACAGTGCAGGTGGGGGTGTGAGGGAGCAGTAACTGTGCAGGTGGGGGTGTGGGGCAGCAGTAACAGTGCAGGTGGGGTTGTGAGTGAGAAGTAACAGTGCAGGTGGGGGTGTGGTGGAGCAGTAGCACTGCAGGTGGGGGTGTGCGGGAGCAGTAGCACTGCAGGTGGGGGTGTGAGTGAGCAGTAACAGCGCAGGTGGGGGTGTGGTGGAGCAGTAGCAATGCAGGAGGGGGTGTGAGGGAGAAGTAACAGTGCAGGTGGGGGTGTGGTAGAGCAGTAACAGTGCAGGTGGGGGTGTGAGGCAGCAGTAACAGTGCAAGTGGGGGTGTGAGGCAGCAGTACCACTGCAGGTGGGGGTGTGAGGCAGCAGTAACAGTGCAGGTGGGGGTGTGAGGCAGCAGTAACAGTGCAGGTGGGGGTGTGAGGCAGCAGTAACAGTGCAGGTGGGGGTGTGAGGGAGCAGTAATAGTGCAGGTGGGGGTGTGAGGCAGCAGTAACAGTGCAGGAGGGGGTGTGAGGGAGCAGTAACAGTGCAGGTGGGGGTGTGAGGGAGCAGTAACAGTGCAGGTGGGGGTGTGAGGGAGCAGTAACAGTGCAGGTGGGGGTGTGGGGCAGCAGTAACCGTGCAGGTGGGGGTGTGAGGGAGCAGTAACAGTGCAGGTGGGGGTGTGAGGGAGCAGTAACAGTGCAGGTGGGGGTGTTAGGGAGCAGTAACAGTGCAGGTGGGGGTGTTAGGGGGCAGTAACAGTGCAGGTGGGGGTGTGAGTGAGCAGTAATAGTGCAGGTGGGGGTGTGAGGCAGCAGTAACAGTGCAGGTGGGGGTGTGAGGCAGCAGTAACAGTGCAGGTGGGGGTGTGAGGAAGCAGTAACAGTGCAGGTGGGGGTGTGGGGCAGCAGTAACAGTGCAGGTGGGGGTGTGAGGAAGCAGTAACAGTGCAGGTGGGGGTGTGGAGCAGCAGTAACAGTGCAGGTGGGGGTGTGGGGCAGCAGTAACATTGCAGGTGGGGGTGTGGGGCAGCAGTAACATTGCAGGTGGGGGGTGTGGGGCAGCAGTAACCGTGCAGGTGGGAGTGTGGGGCAGCAGTAACAGTGCAGGTGGGGGTGTGAGGCAGCAGTAACAGTGCAGGTGGTGGTGTGGGGCAGCAGTAACAGTGCAGGTGGGGGTATGAGGGAGCAGTAACGGTGCAGGTGGGGGTGTGGGGCAGCACTAACAGTGCAGGTGGGGGTCTGAGGGAGCAGTAATAGTGCAGGTGGGGGTGTGGGGCAGCAGTAACAGTGCAGGTGGGGGTCTGAGGGAGCAGTAACAGTGCAGGTGGGGGTGTGGGGGAGCAGTAACAGTGCAGGTGGGGGTGGGGGGCAACAGTAACCGTGCAGGTGGGGGTGTGGGGCAGCAGTAACAGGGCTGGTGGGGGTGTGAGGGAGCAGTAACTGTGCAGGTGGGGGTGTGGGGAAGCAGTAACAGTGCAGGTGGGGGTGTGGGGCAGCAGTAACAGTGCAGGTGGGGGTGTGGGGCAGCAGTAACAGTGCAGGTGGGGGTGTGGGGCAGCAGTAACAGTGCAGGTGGGGGTGTGAGGGAGCAGTAACAGTGCAGATGGGGGTGTGGGGCAGCAGTAACAGTGCAGGTGGGGGTGTAAGGGAGCAGTAACAGTGCAGGTGGGGGTGTGGGGCAGCAGTAACAGTGCAGGTGGGGTTGTGAGTGAGAAGTAACAGTGCAGGTGGGGGTGTGGTGGAGCAGTAGCACTGCAGGTGGGGGTGTGCGGGAGCAGTAACAGTGCAGGTGGGGGTGTGAGTGAGCAGTAACAGCGCAGGTGGGGGTGTGGTGGAGCAGTAGCAATGCAGGAGGGGGTGTGAGGGAGCAGTAACAGTGCAGGTGGGGGTGTGGTAGAGCAGTAACAGTGCAGGTGGGGGTGTGAGGCAGCAGTAACAGTGCAAGTGGGGGTGTGAGGCAGCAGTAACAGTGCAGGTGGGGGTGTGAGGCAGCAGTAACAGTGCAGGTGGGGGTGTGAGGCTGCAGGAACAGTGCAGGTGGGGGTGTGAGGCAGCAGTAACAGTGCAGATGGGGGTGTGAGGGAGCAGTAATAGTGCAGGTGGGGGTGTGGGGGAGCAGTAACAGTGCAGGTGGGGGTGTGAGGGAGCAGTAACAGTGCAGGTGGGGGTGTGACGCAGCAGTAACAGTGCAGGTGGGGGTGTGGGGGAGCAGTAACAGTGCAGGTGGGGGTTTGAGGGAGCAGTAACAGTGCAGGTGTGGTTGTGAGGCTGCAGTAACAGTGCAGGTGGGGGTGTGAGGCAGCAGTTACAGTGCAGGTGGGGGTGTGAGGCAGCAGTAACAGTGCAGGTGGGGGTGTGAGGCAGCAGTAACAGTGCAGGTGGGGGTGTGAGGCAGCAGTAACAGTGCAGGTGGGGGTGTGAGGCAGCAGTAACAGTGCAGGTGGGGGTGTGAGGCAGCAGTAACAGTGCAGGTGAGGGTGTGAGGCAGCAGTAACAGTGAAGGTGGGGGTGTGAGGCAGCAGTAACAGTGCAGGTGGGGGTGTGAGGCAGCAGTAACAGTGCAGGTGGGGGTGTGAGGCAGCAGTAACAGTGCAGGTGGGGGTGTGAGGCAGCAGCAACAGTGCAGGTGGGGGTGTGAGGCAGCAGTATCAGTGCAGGTGGGGGTGTGGGGGAGCAGCAACAGTGCAGGTGGGGGTCTGAGGGAGCAGTAACAGTGCAGGTGGGGGTGTGAGGCAGCAGTAACAGTGCAGGTGGGGGTGTGAGGCAGCAGTAACAGTGCAGGTGGGGGTGTGAGGCAGCAGTAACAGTGCAGGTGGGGGTGTGAGGCAGCAGTAACAGTGCAGGTGGGGGTGTGAGGCAGCAGTAACAGTGCAGGTGGGGGTGTGAGGCAGCAGTAACAGTGCAGGTGGGGGTGTGAGGCAGCAGTAACAGTGCAGGTGGGGGTGTGAGGCAGCAGTAACAGTGCAGGTGGGGGTGTGTGCCAGCAGTAACAGCGCAGGTGGGGGTGTGAGGCAGCAGTAACAGTGCAGGTGGGGGTGTGAGGCAGCAGTAACAGTGAAGGTGGGGGTGTGAGGCAGCAGTAACAGTGCAGGTGGGGGTGTGAGGCAGCAGTAACAGTGCAGGTGGGGGTGTGAGGGAGCAGTAACTGTGCAGGTGGGGGTGTGAGGCAGCAGTAACAGTGCAGGTGGGGGTGTGAGGCAGCAGTAACAGTGCAGGTGGGGGTGTGAGGGAGCAGTAACAGTGCAGGTGGGGATGTGGGGCAGCAGTAACAGTGCAGGTGGGGGTGTGAGGCAGCAGTAACAGTGAAGGTGGGGGTGTGAGGCAGCAGTAGCAGTGCAAGTAGGGGTGTGAGGCAGCAGTAACAGTGCAGGTGGGGGTGTGAGGCAGCAGTAACAGTGCAGGTGGGGGTGTGGGGCAGCAGTAACAGTGCAGGTGGGGGTGTGGGGCAGCAGTAACAGTGCAGGGGGGGGTGTGAGGCAGCAGTAACAGTGCAGGTGGGGGTGTGAGGCAGCAATAACAGTGCAGGTGGGGGTGTGAGGGAGCAGTAACAGTGCAGGTGGGGGTGTTGGGCAGCAGTAACAGTGCAGGTGGGGGTGTGAGGCAGCAGTAACAGTGCAGGTGGGGGTGTGAGGCAGCAGTAACAGTGCAGGTGGGGGTGTGAGGCAGCAGTAACAGTGCAGGTAGGGGTGTGAGGCAGCAGTAACAGTGCAGGTGGGGGTGTGAGGCAGCAGTAACAGTGCAGGTGGGGGTGTGAGGCAGCAGTAACAGTGCAGGTGGGGGTGTGAGGCAGCAGTAACAGTGCAGGTGGGGGTGTGAGGCAGCAGTAACAGTGCAGGTAGGGGTGTGAGGCAGCAGTAACAGTGCAGGTGGGGGTGTGAGGCAGCAGTAACAGTGCAGGTGGGGGTGTGAGGCAGCAGTAACAGTGCAGGTGGGGGTGTGAGGCAGCAGTAACAGTGCAGGTGGGGGTGTGAGGCAGCAGTAACAGTGCAGGTGGGGGTGTGAGGCAGCAGTAACAGTGCAGGTGGGGGTGTGAGGCAGCAGTAACAGTGCAGGTGGGGGTGTGGGGCAGCAGTAACAGTGCAGGTGGGGGTGTGAGGCAGCAGTAACAGTGCAGGTGGGGGTGTGAGGCAGCAGTAACAGTGCAGGTGGGGGTGTGAGGCAGCAGTAACAGTGCAGGTGGGGGTGTGAGGCAGCAGTAACAGTGCAGGTGGGGGTGTGAGGCAGCAGTAACAGTGCAGGTGGGGGTGTGAGGCAGCAGTAACAGTGCAGGTGGGGGTGTGAGGCAGCAGTAACAGTGCAGGTGGGGGTGTGAGGCAGCAGTAACAGTGCAGGTGGGGGTGTGAGGCAGCAGTAACAGTGCAGGTGGGGGTGTGAGGCAGCAGTAACAGTGCAGGTGGGGGTGTGAGGCAGCAGTAACAGTGCAGGTGGGGGTGTGAGGCAGCAGTAACAGTGCAGGTGGGGGTGTGAGGCAGCAGTAACAGTGCAGGTGGGGGTGTGAGGCAGCAGTAACAGTGCAGGTGGGGGTGTGAGGCAGCAGTAACAGTGCAGGTGGGGGTGTGAGGCAGCAGTAACAGTGCAGGTGGGGGTGTGAGGCAGCAGTAACAGTGCAGGTGGGGGTGTGAGGCAGCAGTAACAGTGCAGGTGGGGGTGTGAGGCAGCAGTAACAGTGCAGGTGGGGGTGTGAGGCAGCAGTAACAGTGCAGGTGGGGGTGTGAGGCAGCAGTAACAGTGCAGGTGGGGGTGTGAGGCAGCAGTAACAGTGCAGGTGGGGGTGTGAGGCAGCAGTAACAGTGCAGGTGGGGGTGTGAGGCAGCAGTAACAGTGCAGGTGGGGGTGTGAGGCAGCAGTAACAGTGCAGGTTGGGGTGTGAGGCAGCTGTAACAGTGCAGGTGGGGGTGTGAGGCAGCAGTAACCGTGCAGGTGGGGGTGTGAGGCAGCAGTAACAGTGCAGGTGGGGGTGTGAGGCAGCAGTAACAGTGCAGGTGGGGGTGTGAGGCAGCAGTAACAGTGCAGGTGGGGGTGTGAGGCAGCAGTAACAGTGCAGGTGGGGGTGTGAGGGAGCAGTAACAGTGCAGGTGGGGGTGTGAGGCAGCAGTAACAGTGCAGGTGGGGGTGTGAGGCAGCAGCAACAGTGCAGGTGGGGGTGTGAGGCAGCAGTAACAGTGCAGGTGGGGGTGTGAGGCAGCAGTAACAGTGCAGGTGGGGGTGTGAGGCAGCAGTAACAGTGCAGGTGGGGGTGTGAGGCAGCAGTAACAGTGCAGGTGGGGGTGTGAGGCAGCAGTAACAGTGCAGGTGGGGGTGTGAGGCAGCAGTAACAGTGCAGGTGGGGGTGTGAGGCAGCAGTAACAGTGCAGGTGGGGGTGTGAGGCAGCAGTAACAGTGCAGGTGGGGGTGTGAGGCAGCAGTAACAGTGCAGGTGGGGGTGTGAGGCAGCAGTAACAGTGCAGGTGGGGGTGTGAGGCAGCAGTAACAGTGCAGGTGGGGGTGTGAGGCAGCAGTAACAGTGCAGGTTGGGGTGTGAGGCAGCAGTAACAGTGCAGGTGGGGGTGTGAGGCAGCAGTAACAGTGCAGGTGGGGGTGTGAGGCAGCAGTAACAGTGCAGGTGGGGGTGTGAGGCAGCAGTAACAGTGCAGGTGGGGGTGTGAGGGAGCAGTAACAGTGCAGGTGGGGGTGTGAGGCAGCAGTAACAGTGCAGGTGGGGGTGTGAGGCAGCAGTAACAGTGCAGGTGGGGGTGTGAGGCAGCAGTAACAGTGCAGGTGGGGGTGTGAGGGAGCAGTAACAGTGCAGGTGGGGGTGTGAGGCAGCAGTAACAGTGCAGGTGGGGGTGTGGGGCAGCAGTAACAGTGCAGGTGGGGGTGTGAGGCAGCAGTAACAGTGCAGGTGGGGGTGTGAGGCAGCAGTAACAGTGCAGGTGGGGGTGTGAGGCAGCAGTAACAGTGCAGGTGGGGGTGTGAGGCAGCAGTAACAGTGCAGGTGGGGGTGTGAGGCAGCAGTAACAGTGCAGGTGGGGGTGTGAGGCAGCAGTAACAGTGCAGGTGGGGGTGTGAGGCAGCAGTAACAGTGCAGGTGGGGGTGTGAGGCAGCAGTAACAGTGCAGGTGGGGGTGTGAGGCAGCAGTAACAGTGCAGGTGGGGGTGTGAGGCAGCAGTAACAGTGCAGGTGGGGGTGTGAGGCAGCAGTAACAGTGCAGGTGGGGGTGTGAGGCAGCAGTAACAGTGCAGGTGGGGGTGTGAGGCAGCAGTAACAGTGCAGTGCAGTAACAGTGCAGGTGTGGGTGTGTGGCAGCAGTAACAGTGCAGGTGGGGGTGTGAGGCAGCAGTAACAGTGCAGGTGGGGGTGTGAGGCAGCAGTAACAGTGCAGGTGGGGGTGTGAGGCAGCAGTAACAGTGCACGTGGGGGTGGGAGGCAGCAGTAACAGTGCAGGTGGGGCAGTAACAGTGCAGGGCAGCAGTAACAGTGCAGGTGGGGGTGTGAGGCAGCAGTAACAGTGCAGGTGGGGGTGTGAGGGAGCAGTAACAGTGCAGGGGGGGGGGTGAGGCAGCAGTAACAGTGCAGGTGGGGGTGTGAGGCAGCAGTAACAGTGCAGGTGGGGGTGTGAGGCAGCAGTAACAGTGCAGGTGGGGGTGTGAGGCAGCAGTAACAGTGCAGGTGGGGGTGTGAGGCAGCAGTAACAGTGCAGGTGGGGGTGTGAGGCAGCAGTCACAGTGCAGGTGGGGGTGTGAGGCAGCAGTAACAGTGCAGGTGGGGGTGTGAGGCAGCAGTAACAGTGCAGGTGGGGGTGTGAGGCAGCAGTAACAGTGCAGTGTGAGGCAGCAGTAACAGTGCAGGTGGGGGTGTGAGGCAGCAGTAACAGTGCAGGTGGGGGTGTGAGGCAGCAGTAACAGTGCAGGTGGGGGTGTGAGGCAGCAGTAACAGTGCAGGTGGGGGTGTGAGGCAGCAGTAACAGTGCAGGTGGGGGTGTGAGGCAGCAGTAACAGTGCAGGTGGGGGTGTGAGGCAGCAGTAACAGTGCAGGTGGGGGTGTGAGGCAGCAGTAACAGTGCAGGTGGGGGTGTGAGGCAGCAGTAACAGTGCAGGTGGGGGTGTGGGGCAGCAGTAACAGTGCAGGTGGGGGTGTGAGGCAGCAGTAACAGTGCAGGTGGGGGTGTGAGGCAGCAGTAACAGTGCAGGTGGAGGTGTGAGGCAGCAGTAACAGTGCAGGTGGGGGTGTGAGGCAGCAGTAACAGTGCAGGTGGAGGTGTGAGGCAGCAGTAACAGTGCAGGTGGAGGTGTGAGGGAGCAGTAACAGTGCAGGTGGAGGTGTGAGGCAGCAGTAACAGTGCAGGTGGAGGTGTGAGGCAGCAGTAACAGTGCAGGTGGGGGTGTGAGGCAGCAGTAACAGTGCAGGTGGAGGTGTGAGGCAGCAGTAACATTGCAGGTGGAGGTGTGAGGCAGCAGTAACAGTGCAGGTGGAGGTGTGAGGCAGCAGTAACAGTGCAGGTGGGGGTGTGAGGCAGCAGTAACAGTGCAGGTGGGGGTGTGAGGCAGCAGTAACAGTGCAGGTGGAGGTGTGAGGCAGCAGTAACAGTGCAGGTGGGGGTGTGAGGCAGCAGTAACAGTGCAGGTGGGGGTGTGAGGCAGCAGTAACAGTGCAGGTGGAGGTGTGAGGCAGCAGTAACAGTGCAGGTGGGGGTGTGAGGCAGCAGTAACAGTGCAGGTGGGGGTGTGAGGCAGCAGTAACAGTGCAGGTGGAGGTGTGAGGCAGCAGTAACAGTGCAGGTGGGGGTGTGAGGCAGCAGTAACAGTGCAGGTGGGGGTGTGAGGCAGCAGTAACAGTGCAGGTGGGGGTGTGGGGCAGCAGTAACAGTGCAGGTGGGGGTGTGAGGCAGCAGTAACAGTGCAGGTGGGGGTGTGGGGCAGCAGTAACAGTGCAGGTGGGGGTGTGAGGCAGCAGTAACAGTGCAGGTGGGGGTGTGAGGCAGCAGTAACAGTGCAGGTGGGGGTGTGAGGCAGCAGTAACAGTGCAGGTGGGGGTGTGAGGCAGCAGTAACAGTGCAGGTGGGGGTTTGAGGCAGCAGTAACAGTGCAGGTGGGGGTGTGTGGCAGCAGTAACAGTGCAGGTGGGGGTGTGAGGCAGCAGTAACAGTGCAGGTGGGGGTGTGAGGCAGCAGTAACAGTGCAGGTGGGGGTGTGAGGCAGCAGTAACAGTGCAGGTGGGGGTGTGAGGCAGCAGTAACAGTGCAGGTGGGGGTGTGAGGCAGCAGTAACAGTGCAGGTGGGGGTGTGAGGCAGCAGTAACAGTGCAGGTGGGGGTGTGAGGCAGCAGTAACAGTGCAGGTGGGGGTGTGAGGCAGCAGTAACAGTGCAGGTGGGGGTGTGGGGCAGCAGTAACAGTGCAGGTGAGGGTGTGGGGCAGCAGTAACAGTGCAGGTGAGGGTGTGGGGCAGCAGTAACAGTGCAGGTGGGGGTGTGAGGCAGCAGTAACAGTGCAGGTGAGGGTGTGGGGCAGCAGTAACAGTGCAGGTGAGGGTGTGGGGCAGCAGTAACAGTGCAGGTGTGGGTGTGAGGCAGCAGTAACAGTGCAGGTGGGGGTGTGGGGCAGCAGTAACAGTGCAGGTGGGGGTGTGAGGCAGCAGTAACAGTGCAGGTGGGGGTGTGGGGCAGCAGTAACAGTGCAGGTGGGGGTGTGGGGCAGCAGTAACATTGCAGGTGGGGGTGTGGGGCAGCAGTAACAGTGCAGGTGCGGGTGTGTGGCAGCAGTAACAGTGATGGTGGGGGTGTGGGGCAGCAGTAACAGTGCAGGTGGGGGTGTGGGGCAGCAGTAACATTGCAGGTGGGGGTGTGGGGCAGCAGTAACAGTGCAGGTGAGGGTGTGGGGCAGCAGTAACAGTGCAGGTGGGGGTGTGAGGCAGCAGTAACAGTGCAGGTGAGGGTGTGGGGCAGCAGTAACAGTGCAGGTGAGGGTGTGGGGCAGCAGTAACAGTGCAGGTGTGGGTGTGGGGCAGCAGTAACAGTGCAGGTGAGGGTGTGGGGCAGCAGTAACAGTGCAGGTGAGGGTGTGGGGCAGCAGTAACAGTGCAGGTGGGGGTGTGAGGCAGCAGTAACAGTGCAGGTGGGGGTGTGAGGCAGCAGTAACAGTGCAGGGGGGGGTGTGAGGCAGCAGTAACAGTGCAGGTGGGGGTGTGAGGCAGCAGTAACAGTGCAGGTGGGGGTGTGAGGCAGCAGTAACAGTGCAGGTGGGGGTGTGAGGCAGCAGTAACAGTGCAGGTGGGGGTGTGAGGGAGCAGTAACAGTGCAGGTGGAGGTGTGAGGCAGCAGTAACAGTGCAGGTGGGGGTGTGAGGCAGCAGTAACAGTGCAGGTGGGGGTGTGAGGCAGCAGTAACAGTGCAGGTGGGGGTGTGAGGCAGCAGTAACAGTGCAGGTGGAGGTGTGAGGCAGCAGTAACAGTGCAGGTGGGGGTGTGGGGCAGCAGTAACAGTGCAGGTGGGGGTGTGAGGCAGCAGTAACAGTGCAGGTGAGGGTGTGAGGCAGCAGTAACAGTGCAGGTGGGGGTGTGAGGCAGCAGTAACAGTGCAGGTGGGGGTGTGAGGCAGCAGTAACAGGCACCTGACAATTATAATTATATTTCTAAGCTGATAATGTTAGTGTTGCACGGTATTAATGTGTTGGGTGTGGCTCACCGAGTGATGTGCAGGGTGTGGCTCACCGAGTGTTGATGTGCAGGGTGTGGCTCACCGAGTGTTGATGTGCAGGGTTTGGCTCACCGAGTGTTGATATGCAGGGTGTGGCTCACCGAGTGTTGATGTGCAGGGTGTGGCTCACCGAGTGTTAATGAGCAGGGTGTGGCTCACCGAGTGTTGATGTGCTGGGTGTGGCTCACCGAGTGATGTGCTGGGTGTGGCTCACCGAGTGTTGATGTGCTGGGTGTGGCTCACCGAGTGTTGATGTGCTGGGTGTGGCTCAATGAGTGTTGATGTGCTGGGTGTGGCTCACCGAGTGTTGATGTGCTTGGTGTGGCTCACCGAGTGTTGATGTGCTATGTGTGGCTCACCGTGTGTTGATGTGCAGGGTGTGGCTCACCGAGTGTTGATGTGCAGGGTGTGGCTCACCTCGTGTTGATGTGCAGGATGTGGCTCACCGAGTGTTAATGTGCTTTGTGTGGCTCACCGAGTGTTGATGTGCAGGGTGTGGCTCACCGAGTGATGTGCAGGGTGTGGCTCACCGAGTGTTAATGTGCAGGGTGTGGCTCACCGAGTATTAATGTGCTATGTGTGGCTCACCGAGTGTTGATGTGCAGGGTGTGGCTCACCGAGTGTTGATCTGCAGGGTGTGGCTCACCGAGTGTTAATGTGCTTGGTGTGGCTAACCTAGTGTTGATGTGCAGGGTGTGGCTTACCGAGTGTTAATGTACTGGGTGTGGCTCACCTAGTGTTGATGTGCTGGGTGTGGCTCACCGAGTGTTGATGTGCAGGGTGTGGCTCACCGTGTTGATGTGCAGGGTGGGGCTCACCGAGTGTTGATGTGCTGGGTGTGGCTCACCGAGTGTTGATGTGCTGTGTGTGGCTCACCGAGTGTTGATGTGCTGGGTGTGGCTCACCGAGTGTTGATGTGCAGGGTGTGGCTCGCCGAGTGTTGATGTGCAGTGTGTGGCTCACCGAGTGTTGATGTGCTATGTGTGGCTCACCGAGTGTTGATGTGCGGGGTGTGGCTTACAGAGTGTTAATGTGCTGGGTGTGGCTCACCGAGTGTTGATGTGCTGGGTGTGGCTCACCGAGTGGTGTGCTGGGTGTGGCTCGCCGAGTGTTGATGTGCTGGGTGTGGCTCACCTAGTGTTGATGTGCATGGTGTGGCTCACCGAGTGCTGATGTGCTGGGTGTGACTCACCGAGTGTTGATGTCCTGGGTGTGGCTCACCGAGTGTTGATGTGCAGGGTGTGGCTCACCGAGTGTTGATGCGCTGGGTGTGGCTCACCAAGTGTTGATGTGTTGGGTGTGGCTCACCGAGTGTTGTGCAGGGTGTGGCTCACCGTGTTTTGATGTGCTGGGTATGGCTTACCAAGTGCTGATGTGCAGGGTGTGGCTCACCGAGTGTTAATGTGCTGGGTTTGGCTCACCGAGTGTTAATGTGCTGTGTGTGGCTCACCGAGTGTTAATGAGCAGGGTGTGGCTCGCCGAGTGTTGATGTGCAGGGTGTGGCTCACCGAATGTTGATGTGCTGGGTGTGGCTCACCGAGTGTTGATGTGCTGGGTGTGGCTCACCGAGTGTTGATGTGCTGGGTGTGGCTCGCCGAGTGTTGATGTGCAGGGTGTGGCTCACCGAGTGTTGATGTGCTGGGTGTGGCTTACCTAGCGTTGATGTGCAGGGTGTGGCTCACCGAGTGTTGAAGTGCTGGGTGTGGCTCACCGAGTGTTGATGTGCAGGGTGTGGCTCACCGAGTGTTAATGCGCTGGGTGTGGCTCACCGAGTGTTGATGTGCTGGGTGTGGCTCACCGAGTGTTGATGTGCAGGGTGTGGCTCACCGAGTGTTAATGTGCTGGGTGTGGCTCACCTAGTGTTGTGCTGGGTGTGGCTCACCGAGTGTTGATGTGCAGGGTGTGGCTCACCGTGTTGATGTTCAGGGTGGGGCTCACCGAGTGTTGATGTGCTGGTTGTGGCTCACCGATTGTTATTGTGCTGGTTGTGGCTCACCGAATGTTGATGTGCTGGTTGTGGCTCACCGAGTGTTGATGTGCAGGGTGTGGCTCACCGAGTGTTGATGTGCAGGGTGTGGCTCACCGAGTGTTGATGTGCTGGGTGTGGCTCACCGAGTGTTGATGTGCTGGGTGTGGCTCGCCGAGTGTTGATGTGCAGGGTGTGGCTCACCGAGTGTTGATGTGCTGGGTGTGGCTTACCTAGCGTTGATGTGCAGGGTGTGGCTCACCGAGTGTTGAAGTGCTGGGTGTGGCTCACCGAGTGTTGATGTGCTGGGTGTGGCTCACCGAGTGTTAATGCGCTGGGTGTGCCTCACCGAGTGTTGATGTGCTGGGTGTGGCTCACCGAGTGTTGATGTGCAGGGTGTGGCTCACCGAGTGTTAATGTGCTGGGTGTGGCTCACCTAGTGTTGATGTGCAGGGTGTGGCTCACCGAATGTTGATGTGCAGGGTGTGGCTCACCATGTTGATGTGCAGGGTGGGGCTCACCGTGTTGATGTGCAGGGTGGGGCTCACCGAGTGTTGATGTGCTGGGTGTGGCTCACCGAGTGTTATTGTGCTGGTTGTGGCCCACCGAGTGTTGATGTGCTGGTTGTGGCTCACCGAATGTTGATGTGCAGGTTGTGGCTCACCGAGTGTTGATGTGCAGGGTGTGGCTCACAAAGTGTTGATGTGCTGGGTGTGGCTCACCGAGTGTTGATGTGCTGGGTGTGGCTCACCGAGTGTTGATGTGCTGGGTCTGGCTCACCGATTGTTGATGTGCAGGGTGTGGCTCACCGAGTGTTGATGTGCTGGGTGTGGCTCACCGAGTGTTGATGTGCAGGGTGTGGCTCGCCGAGTGATGTGCAGGGTGTGGCTCACCGAGTGTTGATGTGCTATGTGTGGCTCACCGAGTGTTGATGTGCGGGGTGTGGCTTACAGAGTGTTAATGTGCTGGGTGTGGCTCACCGAGTGTTGATATGCTGGGTGTGGCTCACCGAGTGGTGTGCTGGGTGTGGCTCACCGAGTGTTGATGTGCTGGGTGTGGCTCACCTAGTGTTGATGTGCATGGTGTGGCTCACCGAGTGATGTGCTGGGTGTGGCTCAACGAGTGTTGATGTGCTGGGTGTGGCTCACCGAGTGTTGATGTGCTGGGTGTGGCTCACCGAGTGTTGATGTGCAGGGTGTGGCTCACCGAGTGTTGATGCACTGGGTGTGGCTCACCAAGTGTTGATGTGTTGTGTGTGGCTCACCGAGTGTTGTGCAGGGTGTGGCTCACCGAGTGTTTATGTGCTATGTGTGGCTCACCGTGTGTTGATGTGCAGGGTGTGGCTCACCGAGTGTTGATGTGCAGGGTGTGGCTCACCTAGTGTTGATGTGCAGGATGTGGCTCACCGAGTGTTAATGTGCTTTGTGTGGCTCACCGAGTGTTGATGTGCAGGGTGTGGCTCACCGAGTGTGGATGTGCAGGGTGTGGCTCACCAAGTGTTAATGTGCAGGGTGTGGCTCACCGAGTGTTAATGTGCTATGTGTATCTCACCGAGTGTTGATGTGCAGGGTGTGGCTCACCGAGTGTTAATGTGCAGGGTGTGGCTCAGCGAGTGTTGATGTGCAGGGTGTGGCTCACCGAGTGTTGATGTGCTGGGCGTGGCTCACCGAGTGTTAATGTGCTATGTGTGGCTCACCGAGTGTTGATGTGCAGGGTGTGGCTCACCGAGTGTTAATGTGCAGGGTGTGGCTCACCGAGTGTTAATGTGCTTGGTGTGGCTCACCGATTGTTGATGTGCTGGGTGTGGCTCACCGAGTGTTGATGTGCAGGGTGTGGCTCACCGAGTGTTGATGTGCAGGGTGTGGCTCACCGAGTGTTGATGTGCTGGGCGTGGCTCACCGAGTGTTAATGTGCAGGGTGTGGCTCACCGAGTGTTAATGTGCTTGGTGTGGCTCACCGATTGTTGATGTGCTGGGTGTGGCTCACCGAGTGTTGATGTGCAGGGTGTGGCTCACCGAGTGTTGATGTGCTGGGCGTGGCTCACCGAGTGTTGATGTGCTGGGTGTGGCTCACCCAGTGTTGATGTGCAGGGTGTGGCTCACCGAGTGTTAATGTGCAGGGTGTGGCTCACCGAGTGTTAATGTGCTTGGTGTGGCTCACCGATTGTTGATGTGCTGGTTGTGGCCCACCGAGTGTTGATGTGCAGGGTGTGGCTCACCGAGTGTTGATGCGCAGGGTGTGGCTCACCGAGTGTTGATGTGCTTGGTGTGACTTACAGAGTGTCGATGTGTTGGGTGTGGTTCACCCAGTGTTGATGTGCTTGGTGTGGCTTACAGAGTGTCGATGTGTTGGGTGTGGTTCACCCAGTGTTGATGTGCTTGGTGTGGCTTACAGAGTGTCGATGTGTTGGGTGTGGCTCACCCAGTGTTGATGTGCTTGGTGTGGCTTACAGAGTGTCGATGTGTTGGGTGTGACTCACGCAGTGTTGATGTGCTTGGTGTGACTTACAGAGTGTCGATGTGTTGGGTGTGGCTCACCCAGTGTTGATGTGCTTGGTGTGGCTTACAGAGTGTCGATGTGTTGGGTGTGACTCACCCAGTGTTGATGTGCTTGGTGTGACTTACAGAGTGTCGATGTGTTGGGTGTGGCTCACCCAGTGTTGATGTGCTTGGTGTGGCTTACAGAGTGTCGATGTGTTGGGTGTGACTCACCCAGTGTTGATGTGCTTGGTGTGACTTGCAGAGTGTCGATGTGTTGGGTGTGGCTCACCCAGTGTTGATGTGCTTGGTGTGGCTTACAGAGTGTCGATGTGTTGGGTGTGACTCACCCAGTGTTGATGTGCTTGGTGTGACTTACAGAGTGTCGATGTGTTGGGTGTGGCTCACCCAGTGTTGATGTGCTTGGTGTGGCTTACAGAGTGTCGATGTGTTGGGTGTGACTCACCCAGTGTTGATGTGCTTGGTGTGACTTACAGAGTGTCGATGTGTTGGGTGTGGCTCACCCAGTGTTGATGTGCTTAAATAACAAAAAGGCACAATACCGTGACTGGAACGATACACAAATAACCCGCACATAAAAGAGAGAAGCTTACGACGACGTTTCGGTCCGACTTGGACCATTCACAAAGTCACACTTTGTCGGACCGAAACGTCGTCGTAAGCTTCTCTCTTTTATGTGCGGGTTATTTGTGTATTGATGTGCTTGGTGTGGCTTACAGAGTGTCGATGTGTTGCGTGTGACTCACCCAGTGTTGATATGTTGGGTGTGGCTTACCGAGTGTTGATGTGCTTGGTGTGGCTTACAGAGTGTCGATGTGTTGGGTGTGACTCACCGTGTTGATGTGCTTGGTGTGGCTTGCAGAGTGTCGATGTGTTGGGTGTGACTCACCCAGTGTTGATGTGCTTGGTGTGGCTTACAGAGTGTCGATGTGTTGGGTGTGACTCACCCAGTGTTGATGTGCTGGGTGTGGCTCACCGAGTGTTGATGTGCAGGGTGTGGCTCACCGAGTGTTAATGTGCTGGGTGTGGCTCACCTAGTGGTGATGTGCTGGGTGTGGCTCACCGAGTGTTGATGTGCAGGGTGTGGCTCACCGAATGTTGATGTGCAGGGTGTGGCTCACCGTGTTGATGTGCAGGGTGGGGCTCACCGAGTGTTGATGTGCTGGGTGTGGCTCACCGAGTGTTATTGTGCTGCTTGTGGCTCACCGAGTGTTGATGCGCTGGGTGTGGCTCACCAAGTGTTGATGTGTTGTGTGTGGCTCACCGAGTGTTAATGTGCTGTGTGTGGCTCACCGAGTGTTTGTGCTATGTGTGGCTCACCGTGTGTTGATGTGCAGGGTGTGGCTCACCGAGTGTTGATGTGCAGGGTGTGGCTCACCTGGTGTTGATGTGCAGGATGTGGCTCACCGAGTGTTAATGTGCTTTGTGTGGCTCACCGAGTGTTGATGTGCAGGGTGCGGCTCACCGAGTGTTAATGTGCTGGGTGTGGCTCACCTAGTGGTGATGTGCAGGGTGTGGCTCGCCGAGTGTTGATGTGCAGGGTGTGGCTCACCGAATGTTGATGTGCTGGGTGTGGCTCACCGAGTGTTGATGTGCTGGGTGTGGCTCACCGAGTGTTGATGTGCTGGGTGTGGCTCGCCGAGTGTTGATGTGCAGGGTGTGGCTCACCGAGTGTTGATGTGCTGGGTGTGGCTTACCTAGCGTTGATGTGCAGGGTGTGGCTCACCGAGTGTTGAAGTGCTGGGTGTGGCTCACCGAGTGTTGATGTGCAGGGTGTGGCTCACCGAGTGTTAATGCGCTGGGTGTGGCTCACCGAGTGTTGATGTGCTGGGTGTGGCTCACCGAGTGTTGATGTGCAGGGTGTGGCTCACCGAGTGTTAATGTGCTGGGTGTGGCTCACCTAGTGTTGTGCTGGGTGTGGCTCACCGAGTGTTGATGTGCAGGGTGTGGCTCACCGTGTTGATGTTCAGGGTGGGGCTCACCGAGTGTTGATGTGCTGGTTGTGGCTCACCGATTGTTATTGTGCTGGTTGTGGCTCACCGAATGTTGATGTGCTGGTTGTGGCTCACCGAGTGTTGATGTGCAGGGTGTGGCTCACCGAGTGTTGATGTGCAGGGTGTGGCTCACCGAGTGTTGATGTGCTGGGTGTGGCTCACCGAGTGTTGATGTGCTGGGTGTGGCTCGCCGAGTGTTGATGTGCAGGGTGTGGCTCACCGAGTGTTGATGTGCTGGGTGTGGCTTACCTAGCGTTGATGTGCAGGGTGTGGCTCACCGAGTGTTGAAGTGCTGGGTGTGGCTCACCGAGTGTTGATGTGCTGGGTGTGGCTCACCGAGTGTTAATGCGCTGGGTGTGCCTCACCGAGTGTTGATGTGCTGGGTGTGGCTCACCGAGTGTTGATGTGCAGGGTGTGGCTCACCGAGTGTTAATGTGCTGGGTGTGGCTCACCTAGTGTTGATGTGCAGGGTGTGGCTCACCGAATGTTGATGTGCAGGGTGTGGCTCACCATGTTGATGTGCAGGGTGGGGCTCACCGTGTTGATGTGCAGGGTGGGGCTCACCGAGTGTTGATGTGCTGGGTGTGGCTCACCGAGTGTTATTGTGCTGGTTGTGGCCCACCGAGTGTTGATGTGCTGGTTGTGGCTCACCGAATGTTGATGTGCAGGTTGTGGCTCACCGAGTGTTGATGTGCAGGGTGTGGCTCACAAAGTGTTGATGTGCTGGGTGTGGCTCACCGAGTGTTGATGTGCTGGGTGTGGCTCACCGAGTGTTGATGTGCTGGGTCTGGCTCACCGATTGTTGATGTGCAGGGTGTGGCTCACCGAGTGTTGATGTGCTGGGTGTGGCTCACCGAGTGTTGATGTGCAGGGTGTGGCTCGCCGAGTGATGTGCAGGGTGTGGCTCACCGAGTGTTGATGTGCTATGTGTGGCTCACCGAGTGTTGATGTGCGGGGTGTGGCTTACAGAGTGTTAATGTGCTGGGTGTGGCTCACCGAGTGTTGATATGCTGGGTGTGGCTCACCGAGTGGTGTGCTGGGTGTGGCTCACCGAGTGTTGATGTGCTGGGTGTGGCTCACCTAGTGTTGATGTGCATGGTGTGGCTCACCGAGTGATGTGCTGGGTGTGGCTCAACGAGTGTTGATGTGCTGGGTGTGGCTCACCGAGTGTTGATGTGCTGGGTGTGGCTCACCGAGTGTTGATGTGCAGGGTGTGGCTCACCGAGTGTTGATGCACTGGGTGTGGCTCACCAAGTGTTGATGTGTTGTGTGTGGCTCACCGAGTGTTGTGCAGGGTGTGGCTCACCGAGTGTTTATGTGCTATGTGTGGCTCACCGTGTGTTGATGTGCAGGGTGTGGCTCACCGAGTGTTGATGTGCAGGGTGTGGCTCACCTAGTGTTGATGTGCAGGATGTGGCTCACCGAGTGTTAATGTGCTTTGTGTGGCTCACCGAGTGTTGATGTGCAGGGTGTGGCTCACCGAGTGTGGATGTGCAGGGTGTGGCTCACCAAGTGTTAATGTGCAGGGTGTGGCTCACCGAGTGTTAATGTGCTATGTGTATCTCACCGAGTGTTGATGTGCAGGGTGTGGCTCACCGAGTGTTAATGTGCAGGGTGTGGCTCAGCGAGTGTTGATGTGCAGGGTGTGGCTCACCGAGTGTTGATGTGCTGGGCGTGGCTCACCGAGTGTTAATGTGCTATGTGTGGCTCACCGAGTGTTGATGTGCAGGGTGTGGCTCACCGAGTGTTAATGTGCAGGGTGTGGCTCACCGAGTGTTAATGTGCTTGGTGTGGCTCACCGATTGTTGATGTGCTGGGTGTGGCTCACCGAGTGTTGATGTGCAGGGTGTGGCTCACCGAGTGTTGATGTGCAGGGTGTGGCTCACCGAGTGTTGATGTGCTGGGCGTGGCTCACCGAGTGTTAATGTGCAGGGTGTGGCTCACCGAGTGTTAATGTGCTTGGTGTGGCTCACCGATTGTTGATGTGCTGGGTGTGGCTCACCGAGTGTTGATGTGCAGGGTGTGGCTCACCGAGTGTTGATGTGCTGGGCGTGGCTCACCGAGTGTTGATGTGCTGGGTGTGGCTCACCCAGTGTTGATGTGCAGGGTGTGGCTCACCGAGTGTTAATGTGCAGGGTGTGGCTCACCGAGTGTTAATGTGCTTGGTGTGGCTCACCGATTGTTGATGTGCTGGTTGTGGCCCACCGAGTGTTGATGTGCAGGGTGTGGCTCACCGAGTGTTGATGCGCAGGGTGTGGCTCACCGAGTGTTGATGTGCTTGGTGTGACTTACAGAGTGTCGATGTGTTGGGTGTGGTTCACCCAGTGTTGATGTGCTTGGTGTGGCTTACAGAGTGTCGATGTGTTGGGTGTGGTTCACCCAGTGTTGATGTGCTTGGTGTGGCTTACAGAGTGTCGATGTGTTGGGTGTGGCTCACCCAGTGTTGATGTGCTTGGTGTGGCTTACAGAGTGTCGATGTGTTGGGTGTGACTCACGCAGTGTTGATGTGCTTGGTGTGACTTACAGAGTGTCGATGTGTTGGGTGTGGCTCACCCAGTGTTGATGTGCTTGGTGTGGCTTACAGAGTGTCGATGTGTTGGGTGTGACTCACCCAGTGTTGATGTGCTTGGTGTGACTTACAGAGTGTCGATGTGTTGGGTGTGGCTCACCCAGTGTTGATGTGCTTGGTGTGGCTTACAGAGTGTCGATGTGTTGGGTGTGACTCACCCAGTGTTGATGTGCTTGGTGTGACTTGCAGAGTGTCGATGTGTTGGGTGTGGCTCACCCAGTGTTGATGTGCTTGGTGTGGCTT
Source organism: Cherax quadricarinatus (assembly GCF_038502225.1). Taxonomy (NCBI): domain Eukaryota; kingdom Metazoa; phylum Arthropoda; class Malacostraca; order Decapoda; family Parastacidae; genus Cherax; species Cherax quadricarinatus. The sequence continues at coordinate 38,169,027 of NC_091306.1, read as the reverse complement.
ACAGAGTGTCGATGTGTTGGGTGTGACTCACCCAGTGTTGATGTGCTTGGTGTGACTTACAGAGTGTCGATGTGTTGGGTGTGGCTCACCCAGTGTTGATGTGCTTGGTGTGGCTTACAGAGTGTCGATGTGTTGGGTGTGACTCACCCAGTGTTGATGTGCTTGGTGTGACTTACAGAGTGTCGATGTGTTGGGTGTGGCTCACCCAGTGTTGATGTGCTTAAATAACAAAAAGGCACAATACCGTGACTGGAACGATACACAAATAACCCGCACATAAAAGAGAGAAGCTTACGACGACGTTTCGGTCCGACTTGGACCATTCACAAAGTCACACTTTGTCGGACCGAAACGTCGTCGTAAGCTTCTCTCTTTTATGTGCGGGTTATTTGTGTATTGATGTGCTTGGTGTGGCTTACAGAGTGTCGATGTGTTGCGTGTGACTCACCCAGTGTTGATATGTTGGGTGTGGCTTACCGAGTGTTGATGTGCTTGGTGTGGCTTACAGAGTGTCGATGTGTTGGGTGTGACTCACCGTGTTGATGTGCTTGGTGTGGCTTGCAGAGTGTCGATGTGTTGGGTGTGACTCACCCAGTGTTGATGTGCTTGGTGTGGCTTACAGAGTGTCGATGTGTTGGGTGTGACTCACCCAGTGTTGATGTGCTGGGTGTGGCTCACCGAGTGTTGATGTGCAGGGTGTGGCTCACCGAGTGTTAATGTGCTGGGTGTGGCTCACCTAGTGGTGATGTGCTGGGTGTGGCTCACCGAGTGTTGATGTGCAGGGTGTGGCTCACCGAATGTTGATGTGCAGGGTGTGGCTCACCGTGTTGATGTGCAGGGTGGGGCTCACCGAGTGTTGATGTGCTGGGTGTGGCTCACCGAGTGTTATTGTGCTGCTTGTGGCTCACCGAGTGTTGATGCGCTGGGTGTGGCTCACCAAGTGTTGATGTGTTGTGTGTGGCTCACCGAGTGTTAATGTGCTGTGTGTGGCTCACCGAGTGTTTGTGCTATGTGTGGCTCACCGTGTGTTGATGTGCAGGGTGTGGCTCACCGAGTGTTGATGTGCAGGGTGTGGCTCACCTGGTGTTGATGTGCAGGATGTGGCTCACCGAGTGTTAATGTGCTTTGTGTGGCTCACCGAGTGTTGATGTGCAGGGTGCGGCTCACCGAGTGTTAATGTGCTGGGTGTGGCTCACCTAGTGGTGATGTGCAGGGTGTGGCTCACCGAGTGTTGATGTGCGGGGTGTGGCTTGCAGAGTGTTAATGTGCTGGGTTTGGCTCACCGAGTGTTGATGTGCTGGGTGTGGCTCACCGAGTGGTGTGCTGGGTGTGGCTCACCGAGTGTTGATGTGCTGGGTGTGGCTCACCTAGTGTTGATGTGCATGGTGTGGCTCACCGAGTGCTGATGTGCTGGGTGTGGCTCAACGAGTGTTGATGTGCTGGGTGTGGCTCACCGAGTGTTGATGTGCTGGGTGTGGCTCACCGAGTGTTGATGTGCAGGGTGTGGCTCACCGAGTGTTGATGCGCTGGGTGTGGCTCACCAAGTGTTGATGTGTTGTGTGTGGCTCACCGAATGTTGTGCAGGGTGTGGCTCACCGAGTGTTAATGTGCTGTGTGTGGCTCACCGAGTGTTTATGTGCTATGTGTGGCTCACCGTGTGTTGATGTGCAGGGTGTGGCTCACCGAGTGTTGATGTGCAGGGTGTGGCTCACCTAGTGTTGATGTGCAGGATATGGCTCACCGAGTGTTAATGTGCTTTGTGTGGCTCACCGAGTGTTGATGTGCAGGGTGTGGCTCACCAAGTGTTAATGTGCAGGGTGTGGCTCACCGAGTGTTAATGTGCTATGTGTGGCTCACCGAGTGTTGATGTGCAGGGTGTGGCTCACCGAGTGTTAATGTGCAGGGTGTGGCTCACCGAGTGTTAATGTGCTATGTGTGGCTCACCGAGTGTTGATGTGCAGGGTGTGGCTCACCGAGTGTTAATGTGCAGGGTGTGGCTCACCGAGTGTTAATGTGCTTGGTGTGGCTCACCGATTGATGTGCAGGGTGTGGCTCACCGAGTATTGATGTGCAGGGTGTGGCTCACCGAGTGTTGATGTGCTGGGCGTGGCTCACCGAGTGTTAATGTGCTATGTGTGGCTCACCGAGTGTTGATGTGCAGGGTGTGACTCACCGAGTGTTAATGTGCAGGGTGTGGCTCACCGAGTGTTAATGTGCTTGGTGTGGCTCACCGATTGTTGATGTGCTGGGTGTGGCTCACCGAGTGATGTGCAGGGTGTGGCTCACCGAGTGTTGATGTGCAGGGTGTGGCTCACCGAGTGTTGATGTGCTGGGCGTGGCTCACCGAGTGTTAATGTGCAGGGTGTGGCTCACCGAGTGTTAATGTGCTTGGTGTGGCTCACCGATTGTTGATGTGCTGGGTGTGGCTCACCGAGTGTTGATGTACTGGGTGTGGCTCACCTAGTGTTGATGTGCATGGTGTGGCTCACCGAGTGCTGATGTGCTGGGTGTGGCTCAACGAGTGTTGATGTGCTGGGTGTGGCTCACCGAGTGTTGATGTGCTGGGTGTGGCTCACCGAGTGTTGATGTGCAGGGTGTGGCTCACCGAGTGTTGATGCGCTGGGTGTGGCTCACCAAGTGTTGATGTGTTGTGTGTGGCTCACCGAGTGTTGTGCAGGGTGTGGCTCACCGAGTGTTAATGTGCTGTGTGTGGCTCACCGAGTGTTTATGTGCTATGTGTGGCTCACCGTGTGTTGATGTGCAGGGTGTGGCTCACCGAGTGTTGATGTGCAGGGTGTGGCTCACCTAGTGTTGATGTGCAGGATATGGCTCACCGAGTGTTAATGTGCTTTGTGTGGCTCACCGAGTGTTGATGTGCAGGGTGTGGCTCACCAAGTGTTAATGTGCAGGGTGTGGCTCACCGAGTGTTAATGTGCTATGTGTGGCTCACCGAGTGTTGATGTGCAGGGTGTGGCTCACCGAGTGTTAATGTGCAGGGTGTGGCTCACCGAGTGTTAATGTGCTATGTGTGGCTCACCGAGTGTTGATGTGCAGGGTGTGGCTCACCGAGTGTTAATGTGCAGGGTGTGGCTCACCGAGTGTTAATGTGCTTGGTGTGGCTCACCGAATGATGTGCAGGGTGTGGCTCACCGAGTATTGATGTGCAGGGTGTGGCTCACCGAGTGTTGATGTGCTGGGCGTGGCTCACCGAGTGTTAATGTGCTATGTGTGGCTCACCGAGTGTTGATGTGCAGGGTGTGGCTCACCGAGTGTTAATGTGCAGGGTGTGGCTCACCGAGTGTTAATGTGCTTGGTGTGGCTCACCGATTGTTGATGTGCTGGGTGTGGCTCACCGAGTGATGTGCAGGGTGTGGCTCACCGAGTGTTGATGTGCAGGGTGTGGCTCACCGAGTGTTGATGTGCTGGGCGTGGCTCACCGAGTGTTAATGTTCAGGGTGTGGCTCACCGAGTGTTAATGTGCTTGGTGTGGCTCACCGATTGTTGATGTGCTGGGTGTGGCTCACCGAGTGTTGATGTGCTGGGTGTGGCTCACCGAGTGTTGATGTGCTGTGCTTGGCTCACCGAGTGTTGATGTGCTGGGTGTGGCTCACCGAGTGTTGATGTGCAGGGTGTGGCTCACCGAGTGTTAATGTGCAGGGTGTGGCTCACCGAGTGTTAATGTGCTTGGTGTGGCTCACCGATTGTTGATGTGCTGGTTGTGGCCCACCGAGTTTTGATGTGCAGGGTGTGGCTCACCGAGTGTTGATGCGCAGGGTGTGGCTCACCGAGTGTTGATGTGCTTGGTGTGGCTTACAGAGTGTCGATGTGTTGGGTGTGACTTACCCAGTGTTGATGTGCTTTGTGTGGCTTACAGAGTGTTAATGCGCAGGGTGTGGCTCACCGAGTGTCGATGTGTTGGGTGTGGCTCACCCAGTGTTGATGTGCTTGGTGTGGCTTACAGAGTGTCGATGTGTTGGGTGTGGCTCACCGATTGTTGATGTGCTTGGTGTGGCTTACAGAGTGTCGATGTGTTGGGTGTGACCTACCCAGTGTTGATGTGCTTGGTGTGGCTTACAGAGTGTTGATGCGCAGGGTGTGGCTAACCGAGTGTCGATGTGTTGGGTGTGGCTCACCCAGTGTTGATGTGCTTGGTGTGGCTTACAGAGTGTCGATGTGTTGGGTGTGACTCACCGTGTTGATGTGCTTGGTGTGGCTTGCAGAGTGTCGATGTGTTGGGTGTGACTCACCCAGTGTTGATGTGCTTGGTGTGGCTTACAGAGTGTCGATGTGTTGGGTGTGACTCACCCAGTGTTGATGTGCTGGGTGTGGCTTACAGAGCGTCGATGTGTTGGGTGTGACTTACCCAGTGTTGATGTGCTAGGGTGTGGCTTACAGAGTGTCGATGTGTTGGGTGTGACTCACCCAGTGTTGATGTGCTGGGTGTGGCTCACCCAGTGTTGGTGTGCAGGGTGTGCCTCACTCACTGATAGTGTGCAGGGTGTGGTTCACTCATTTTTGGTGTGCAGGGTGTGGCTCACCCTGTGGTGTTCAGGGTGTGGCTTTCCTAGTCTTGTACAAGAAGTGACTTTACCCATTCGTCGTGTGCAGGGTGTGGATCACTCAGTGTTGTGCAGGGTGTGGCACACCCAGTGATGTGCAGGGTGTGGTTCACCCAGTGTTGATGTGCAGGGTGTGGTTCACCCAGTGTTGATGTGCAGGGTGTGGTTCACCCAGTGTTGATGTGCAGGGTGTGGAACACCCACTGTGTTCCTCACACACACTGTAGTATATTGATGACCTGCGGAGCATGTATAATGATCACCTGAGGAACATGTATAATGATCACCTGAGGAACATGTATAATGATCACCTGAGGAACATGTATAATGATCACCTGAGGAACATGTATAATGATCACCTGAGGAACATGTATAATGATCACCTGAGGAACATGTATAATGATCACCTGAGGAACATGTATAATGATCACCTGAGGAACATGTGTAATGACCTGAGGAACATGTGTAATGATCACCTGAGGAACATGTATAATGATCACCTGAGGAACATGTGTAATGACCTGAGGAACATGTGTAATGATCACCTGAGGAACATGTGTAATGACCTGAGGAACATGTGTAATGATCTCCTGAGGAACATGTATAATGATCACCTGAGGAACATGTGTAATGACCTGAGGAACATGTGTAATGACCTGAGGAACATGTATAATGATCACCTGAGGAGCATGTATAATGATCACCTGAGGAACATGTGTAATGACCTGAGGAACATGTATAATGATCACCTGAGGAACATGTATAATGATTACCTGAGGAACATGTGTAATGACCTGAGGAACATGTATAATGATCACCTGAGGAACATGTATAATGATTACCTGAGGAACATGTGTAATGACCTGAGGAACATGTATAATGATCACCTGAGGAACATGTATAATGATTACCTGAGGAACATGTGTAATGACCTGAGGAGCATGTATAATGATCACCTGAGGAACATGTGTAATGACCTGAGGAACATGTATAATGATCACCTGAGGAACATGTATAATGATTACCTGAGGAACATGTGTAATGACCTGAGGAACATGTATAATCACCTGAGGAACATGTATAATGATTACCTGAGGAACATGTATAATGATCACCTGAGGAACATGTGTAATGACCTGAGGAACATGTATAATGATCACCTGAGGAACATGTATAATGATTACCTGAGGAACATGTATAATGATCACCTGAGGAACATGTGTAATGACCTGAGGAACATGTATAATGATCACCTGATGAGCATGTGTAATGATTACCTGAGGAACATGTATAATGATCACCTGAGGAACATGTATAATGATCTGAGGAACATGTATAATGACCTGAGGAACATGTAATGATCACCTGAGGAACATACGTAATGATCACCTGAGGAACATGTATAATGATCACCTGAGGAACATGTATAATGATCACCTGAGGAACATGTGTAATGACCTGAGGAACATGTATAATGATCACCTGAGGAACATGTATAATGATCACCTGAGGAACATGTGTAATGACCTGAGGAACATGTATAATGATTACCTGAGGAACATGTATAATGATCACCTGAGGAACATGTGTAATGACCTGAGGAACATGTATAATGATTACCTGAGGAACATGTATAATGATCACCTGAGGAACATGTATAATGACTTGAGGAAGATGTATAATGACCTGAGGAACATGTATAATGACCTGAGGAACATGTATAATGATCACCTGAGGAACGTGTATAATGACCTGAGGAAGATGTATAATGACCTGAGGAACATGTATAATGATCACCTGAGGAACATGTATAATGACCTGAGGAACATGTATAATGATCACCTGAGGAACATGTATAATGACCTGAGGAAGATGTATAATGACCTGAGGAACATGTATAATGATCACCTGAGGAACATGTATAATGATCACCTGAGGAACGTGTATAATGACCTGAGGAACATGTATAATGACCTGAGGAACATTATAATGATCACCTGAGGAACGTGTATAATGACCTGAGGAACATGTATAATGACCTGAGGAACATTATAATGATCACCTGAGGAACATGTATAATGACCTGAGGAACGTGTATAATGACCTGAGGAACATGTATAATGATCACCTTGTTAGTGGATTATCTTACATTATATATACTGACCTTCATTATAGAAATTATAGCGGAGCTGTAACTTGTGTCTTCACCAGTATTGTACTCACTTCCACACTACCTTTGTGCCATTCCCGTTGTTTCACTCCTGTTGTGGCACTCCATCTGTGGCACTCCTTGTCATCTAGGGGGATGGGGAACGAATAATCAAAGGGAATAAGAGGAATAAGGAAGTAGGGGAAGGGAGTAAGAGTAGTGAAGGGAGTAAGAGTAGTGAAGGGAGTAAGAGTAGTGAAGGGAGTAAGAGTAGTGAAGGGAGTAAGACTAGTGAAGGGAGTAAGACTAGTGAAGGGAGTAAGAGTAGTGAAGGGAGTAAGAGTAGTGAAGGGAGTAAGAGTAGTGAAGGGAGTAAGACTAGTGAAGGGAGTAAGAAAAGTGAAGGGAGTAAGAGTAGTGAAGGGAGTAAGAGTAGTGAAGGGAGTAAGACTAGTGAAGGGAGTAAGACTAGTGAAGGGAGAAAGAGTAGTGAAGGGAGTAAGAGTAGTGAAGGGAGTAAGAGTAGTGAAGGGAGTAAGACTAGTGAAGGGAGTAAGAGTAGTGAAGGGAGTAAGAGTAGTGAAGGGAGCAAGAGTAGTGAAGGGAGTAAGACTAGTGAAGGGAGTAAGAGTAGTGAAGGGAGTAAGACTAGTGAAGGGAGTAAGAGTAGTGAAGGGAGTAAGAGTAGTGAAGGGAGTAAGACTAGTGAAGGGAGTAAGACTAGTGAAGGGAGTAAGACTAGTGAAGGGAGTAAGACTAGTGAAGGGAGTAAGAGTAGTGAAGGGAGTAAGAGTAGTGAAGGGAGTAAGAGTAGTGAAGGGAGTAAGAGTAGTGAAGGGAGTAAGAGTAGTGAAGGGAGTAAGACTAGTGAAGGGAGTAAGAGTAGCGGTAATGTGAGGTGACTGGCGAGCACCTGTCATTGACTCTGGACACTATCACTACCCTGGACACTACCACTACGCTGGACACTACCACTACCCTGGACACTACCACTACCCTGGACACTACCACTACCCTGGACACTACCACTACCCTGGACACTACCACTAACCTGGACACTACCACCACCCTGGACACTACCATTACCCTGGGCACTACCACCACCCTGGACACTACCACTACCCTGGACACTACCACTACCCTGGACACTACCACTACCCTGGACACTACAACTACCCTGGACACTACCACTACCCTGGACACTACCACTACCCTGGACGCTACCACTACCCTGGACACTACCACTACCCTGGGCACTACCACTACCCTGGGCACTACCACTACCCTGGGCACTACCACTACCCTGGACACTACCACTACCCTGGACACTACCACTACCCTGGACACTACCACTACCCTGGACACTACCACTACCCTGGACACTACCGCTACCCTGGACACTACCGCTACCCTGGACACTACCACTACCCTGGACACTACCACTACCCTGGACACTACCACTACCCTGGACACTACCACTACCCTGGACACTACCACTACCCTGGGCACTACCACTACCCTGGACATTACCACTACCCTGGACACTACCACTACCCTGGACACTACCACTACCCTGGACACTACCACTACCCTGGACACTACCACTACCCTGGACACTACCACCACCCTGGACACTACCCCCACCCTGGACACTACCACTACCCTGGACACTACCACTACCCTGGGCACTACCACCACCCTGGACACTACCACTACCCTGGACACTACCACTACCCTGGACACTACAACTACCCTGGGCACTACCACCACCCTGGACACTACCACTACCCTGAATACTACCACTACCCTGGACACTACCACTACCCTGGGCACTACCACTACCCTGGGCACTACCATTACCCTGGACAATGCCACTTCCCTGGGCACTACCACTACCCTGGACACTACCACTACCCGGAACACTACCACCACCCTGGACACTACCACGACCCTGGGCACTACCACTACCCTGGTCACTACCACTATCCTGGACACTACCACCACCTTGGACACTACCACTACCCTGGACACTACCACTACCCTAGACACTACCACCACCCTGGACACTACCACTACTCTGGGCACTACCACTACCCTGGACACTAGCACTGCCCTGGGCACTACCACTACCCTGGACACTACCACCACCCTGGGCACTACCACCACCCTGGACACTACCACTACCCTGGACACTACCAGTACCCTGGACACTACCAGTACCCTGGGCACTACCAATACCCTTGGCACTACCACCACCCTGGACACGTCCACTTCCCTGGGCACTACCACTACCCTGGACACTACCACTGCCCTGGGCACTACCACTGCCCTGGGCACTACCACTACCCTGGACACAACTACCACCCTGGACACTACCACCACCCTGGACACTACCACTACCCTGGACACTACCACTACCCTGGGCACTACCACCACCCTGGACACTACCACTACTTTGGACACTACCACTACCCTGGACACTACCACTACCCTTGGCACTACCACCACCCTGGACACTACCACTTCCCTGGGCACTACCACTACCCTGGACACTATCACTGCCCTGGGCACTACCACTACCCTGGACATTACCACTGCCCTGGGCACTACCACTACCCTGGACACTACCACCACCCTGGACACTACCACCACCCTGGACACTACCACTACCCTGGACACTACCACTGCCCTGGGCACTACCACTACCCTGGACACTACCACCACCCTGGACACTACCACCACCCTGGACACTACCACTACCCTGGGCACTACCACCACCCTGGACACTACCACTACCCTGGGCACTACCACCATCCTGGACACTACCACTACCCTGGACACTACCACTACCCTGGACACTACCACTACCCTGGACACTACCACCACCCTGGACACTACCACCACCCTGGACACTACCACTACCCTGGACACTACCACTACCCTGGACACTACCACCACCCTGGACACTACCACTACCCTGGACACTACCACTACCCTGGACACTACCACCACCCTGGACACTACCACTACCCTGGACACTACCACCACCCTGGACACTACCACTACCCTGGGCACTACCACCACCCTGGACACTACCGCTACCCTGGACACTACCACTACCCTGGGCACTACCACCACCCTGGACACTACCACTACCCTGGGCACTACCACTACCCTGGACACTACCACTACCCTGGGCAATACCACCACCCTGGACACTACCACTACCCTGGACACTACCACTACCCTGGACACTACCACTACCCTGGACACTACCACCACCCTGGACACTACCACTACCCTGGACACTACCACCACCCTGGACACTACCACTACCCTGGACACTACCACTATTCTGGACACTACCACCACCCTGGACACTACCACTACCCTGGACACTACCACCACCCTGGACACTACCACCACCCTGGACACTACAGCTACCCTGGACACTACCACTAACCTGGGCACTACCACTACCCTGGACACTACCACTACCCTGGACACTACCACCACCCTGGACACTACCACTACCCTGGACACTACCACTACCCTGGACACTACCACTACCCTGGACACTACCACTACCCTGGACACTACCACCACCCTGGACACTACCACTACCCTGGACACTACCACCACCCTGGACACTACCACTACCCTGGGCACTACCACCACCCTGGACACTACCGCTACCCTGGACACTACCACTACCCTGGGCACTACCACCACCCTGGACACTACCACTACCCTGGACACTACCACTACCCTGGACACGACCACTACCCTGGACACTACCACTACCCTGGACACTACCACCACCCTGGACACTACCACTACCCTGGACACTACCACTACCCTGGACACTACCACAACCCTGGACACTACCACTACCCTGGACACTACCACCACCCTGGACACTACCACTACCCTGGACACTACCACTACCCTGGACACTACCACTACCCTGGACACTACCACTACCCTGGACACTACCACCACCCTGGACACTACCACTACCCTGGACACTACCACCACCCTGGACACTACCACTACCCTGGGCACTACCACCACCCTGGACACTACCGCTACCCTGGACACTACCACTACCCTGGGCACTACCACCACCCTGGACACTACCACTACCCTGGACACTACCACTACCCTGGACACTACCACTACCCTGGACACTACCACTACCCTGGACACTACCACCACCCTGGACACTACCACTACCCTGGACACTACCACTACCCTGGACACTACCACAACCCTGGACACTACCACTACCCTGGGCACTACCACCGCCCTGGACACTACCACTACCCTGGACACTACCACTACCCTGGACACTACCACCACCCTGGACACTACCACTACCCTGGGCACTACCACCACCCTGGACACTACCACTACCCTGGACACTACCACTACCCTTGGCACTACCACCACCCTGGACACTACCACCACCCTGGACACTACCACTACCCTGGGCACTACCACCACCCTGCTGGACACTACCACTACCCTGGACACTACCACTACCCTTGGCACTACCACCACCCTGGACACTACCACCACCCTGGACACTACCACTACCCTGGGCACTACCACCACCCTGGACACTACCACTACCCTGGACACTAATACTACCCTTGCCACTACCACCACCCTGGACACTACCACCACCCTGGGCACTACCACCACCCTGGACACTACCACTACCCTGGGCACTACCACCACCCTGGACACTACCACTACCCTGGGCACTACCACCACCATGGACACTACCACTACCCTGGACACTACCAGTACCCTGGACACTACCAGTACCCTGGGCACTACCAATACCCTTGGCACTACCACCACCCTGGACACGTCCACTTCCCTGGGCACTACCACTACCCTGGACACTACCACTGCCCTGGGCACTACCACTGCCCTGGGCACTACCACTACCCTGGACACAACTACCACCCTGGACACTACCACCACCCTGGACACTACCACTACCCTGGACACTACCACTACCCTGGGCACTACCACCACCCTGGACACTACCACTACTTTGGACACTACCACTACCCTGGACACTACCACTACCCTTGGCACTACCACCACCCTGGACACTACCACTTCCCTGGGCACTACCACTACCCTGGACACTACCACTGCCCTGGGCACTACCACTACCCTGGACATTACCACTGCCCTGGGCACTACCACTACCCTGGACACTACCACCACCCTGGACACTACCACCACCCTGGACACTACCACTACCCTGGACACTACCACTGCCCTGGGCACTACCACTACCCTGGACACTACCACCACCCTGGACACTACCACCACCCTGGACACTACCACTACCCTGGGCACTACCACCACCCTGGACACTACCACTACCCTGGGCACTATCACCATCCTGGACACTACCACTACCCTGGACACTACCACTACCCTGGACACTACCACCACCCTGGACACTACCACCACCCTGGACACTACCACTACCCTGGACACTACCACTACCCTGGACACTACCACCACCCTGGACACTACCACTACCCTGGACACTACCACTACCCTGGACACTACCACCACCCTGGACACTACCACTACCCTGGACACTACCACCACCCTGGACACTACCACTACCCTGGGCACTACCACCACCCTGGACACTACCGCTACCCTGGACACTACCACTACCCTGGACACTACCACTACCCTGGACACTACCACTACCCTGGACACTACCACTACCCTGGACACTACCACTAACCTGGACACTACCACCACCCTGGACACTACCATTACCCTGGGCACTACCACCACCCTGGACACTACCACTACCCTGGACACTACCACTACCCTGGACACTACCACTACCCTGGACACTACAACTACCCTGGACACTACCACTACCCTGGACACTACCACTACCCTGGACGCTACCACTACCCTGGACACTACCACTACCCTGGGCACTACCACTACCCTGGGCACTACCACTACCCTGGGCACTACCACTACCCTGGACACTACCACTACCCTGGACACTACCACTACCCTGGACACTACCACTACCCTGGACACTACCACTACCCTGGACACTACCGCTACCCTGGACACTACCGCTACCCTGGACACTACCACTACCCTGGACACTACCACTACCCTGGACACTACCACTACCCTGGACACTACCACTACCCTGGACACTACCACTACCCTGGGCACTACCACTACCCTGGACATTACCACTACCCTGGACACTACCACTACCCTGGACACTACCACTACCCTGGACACTACCACTACCCTGGACACTACCACTACCCTGGACACTACCACCACCCTGGACACTACCCCCACCCTGGACACTACCACTACCCTGGACACTACCACTACCCTGGGCACTACCACCACCCTGGACACTACCACTACCCTGGACACTACCACTACCCTGGACACTACAACTACCCTGGGCACTACCACCACCCTGGACACTACCACTACCCTGAATACTACCACTACCCTGGACACTACCACTACCCTGGGCACTACCACTACCCTGGGCACTACCATTACCCTGGACAATGCCACTTCCCTGGGCACTACCACTACCCTGGACACTACCACTACCCGGAACACTACCACCACCCTGGACACTACCACGACCCTGGGCACTACCACTACCCTGGTCACTACCACTATCCTGGACACTACCACCACCTTGGACACTACCACTACCCTGGACACTACCACTACCCTAGACACTACCACCACCCTGGACACTACCACTACTCTGGGCACTACCACTACCCTGGACACTAGCACTGCCCTGGGCACTACCACTACCCTGGACACTACCACCACCCTGGGCACTACCACCACCCTGGACACTACCACTACCCTGGACACTACCAGTACCCTGGACACTACCAGTACCCTGGGCACTACCAATACCCTTGGCACTACCACCACCCTGGACACGTCCACTTCCCTGGGCACTACCACTACCCTGGACACTACCACTGCCCTGGGCACTACCACTGCCCTGGGCACTACCACTACCCTGGACACAACTACCACCCTGGACACTACCACCACCCTGGACACTACCACTACCCTGGACACTACCACTACCCTGGGCACTACCACCACCCTGGACACTACCACTACTTTGGACACTACCACTACCCTGGACACTACCACTACCCTTGGCACTACCACCACCCTGGACACTACCACTTCCCTGGGCACTACCACTACCCTGGACACTATCACTGCCCTGGGCACTACCACTACCCTGGACATTACCACTGCCCTGGGCACTACCACTACCCTGGACACTACCACCACCCTGGACACTACCACCACCCTGGACACTACCACTACCCTGGACACTACCACTGCCCTGGGCACTACCACTACCCTGGACACTACCACCACCCTGGACACTACCACCACCCTGGACACTACCACTACCCTGGGCACTACCACCACCCTGGACACTACCACTACCCTGGGCACTACCACCATCCTGGACACTACCACTACCCTGGACACTACCACTACCCTGGACACTACCACTACCCTGGACACTACCACCACCCTGGACACTACCACCACCCTGGACACTACCACTACCCTGGACACTACCACTACCCTGGACACTACCACCACCCTGGACACTACCACTACCCTGGACACTACCACTACCCTGGACACTACCACCACCCTGGACACTACCACTACCCTGGACACTACCACCACCCTGGACACTACCACTACCCTGGGCACTACCACCACCCTGGACACTACCGCTACCCTGGACACTACCACTACCCTGGGCACTACCACCACCCTGGACACTACCACTACCCTGGGCACTACCACTACCCTGGACACTACCACTACCCTGGGCAATACCACCACCCTGGACACTACCACTACCCTGGACACTACCACTACCCTGGACACTACCACTACCCTGGACACTACCACCACCCTGGACACTACCACTACCCTGGACACTACCACCACCCTGGACACTACCACTACCCTGGACACTACCACTATTCTGGACACTACCACCACCCTGGACACTACCACTACCCTGGACACTACCACCACCCTGGACACTACCACCACCCTGGACACTACAGCTACCCTGGACACTACCACTAACCTGGGCACTACCACTACCCTGGACACTACCACTACCCTGGACACTACCACCACCCTGGACACTACCACTACCCTGGACACTACCACTACCCTGGACACTACCACTACCCTGGACACTACCACTACCCTGGACACTACCACCACCCTGGACACTACCACTACCCTGGACACTACCACCACCCTGGACACTACCACTACCCTGGGCACTACCACCACCCTGGACACTACCGCTACCCTGGACACTACCACTACCCTGGGCACTACCACCACCCTGGACACTACCACTACCCTGGACACTACCACTACCCTGGACACGACCACTACCCTGGACACTACCACTACCCTGGACACTACCACCACCCTGGACACTACCACTACCCTGGACACTACCACTACCCTGGACACTACCACAACCCTGGACACTACCACTACCCTGGACACTACCACCACCCTGGACACTACCACTACCCTGGACACTACCACTACCCTGGACACTACCACTACCCTGGACACTACCACTACCCTGGACACTACCACCACCCTGGACACTACCACTACCCTGGACACTACCACCACCCTGGACACTACCACTACCCTGGGCACTACCACCACCCTGGACACTACCGCTACCCTGGACACTACCACTACCCTGGGCACTACCACCACCCTGGACACTACCACTACCCTGGACACTACCACTACCCTGGACACTACCACTACCCTGGACACTACCACTACCCTGGACACTACCACCACCCTGGACACTACCACTACCCTGGACACTACCACTACCCTGGACACTACCACAACCCTGGACACTACCACTACCCTGGGCACTACCACCGCCCTGGACACTACCACTACCCTGGACACTACCACTACCCTGGACACTACCACCACCCTGGACACTACCACTACCCTGGGCACTACCACCACCCTGGACACTACCACTACCCTGGACACTACCACTACCCTTGGCACTACCACCACCCTGGACACTACCACCACCCTGGACACTACCACTACCCTGGGCACTACCACCACCCTGCTGGACACTACCACTACCCTGGACACTACCACTACCCTTGGCACTACCACCACCCTGGACACTACCACCACCCTGGACACTACCACTACCCTGGGCACTACCACCACCCTGGACACTACCACTACCCTGGACACTAATACTACCCTTGCCACTACCACCACCCTGGACACTACCACCACCCTGGGCACTACCACCACCCTGGACACTACCACTACCCTGGGCACTACCACCACCCTGGACACTACCACTACCCTGGGCACTACCACCACCATGGACACTACCACTACCCTGGACACTACCAGTACCCTGGACACTACCAGTACCCTGGGCACTACCAATACCCTTGGCACTACCACCACCCTGGACACGTCCACTTCCCTGGGCACTACCACTACCCTGGACACTACCACTGCCCTGGGCACTACCACTGCCCTGGGCACTACCACTACCCTGGACACAACTACCACCCTGGACACTACCACCACCCTGGACACTACCACTACCCTGGACACTACCACTACCCTGGGCACTACCACCACCCTGGACACTACCACTACTTTGGACACTACCACTACCCTGGACACTACCACTACCCTTGGCACTACCACCACCCTGGACACTACCACTTCCCTGGGCACTACCACTACCCTGGACACTACCACTGCCCTGGGCACTACCACTACCCTGGACATTACCACTGCCCTGGGCACTACCACTACCCTGGACACTACCACCACCCTGGACACTACCACCACCCTGGACACTACCACTACCCTGGACACTACCACTGCCCTGGGCACTACCACTACCCTGGACACTACCACCACCCTGGACACTACCACCACCCTGGACACTACCACTACCCTGGGCACTACCACCACCCTGGACACTACCACTACCCTGGGCACTATCACCATCCTGGACACTACCACTACCCTGGACACTACCACTACCCTGGACACTACCACCACCCTGGACACTACCACCACCCTGGACACTACCACTACCCTGGACACTACCACTACCCTGGACACTACCACCACCCTGGACACTACCACTACCCTGGACACTACCACTACCCTGGACACTACCACCACCCTGGACACTACCACTACCCTGGACACTACCACCACCCTGGACACTACCACTACCCTGGGCACTACCACCACCCTGGACACTACCGCTACCCTGGACACTACCACTACCCTGGGCACTACCACCACCCTGGACACTACCACTACCCTGGGCACTACCACTACCCTGGACACTACCACTACCCTGGGCAATACCACCACCCTGGACACTACCACTACCCTGGACACTACCAATACCCTGGACACTACCACTACCCTGGACACTACCACCACCCTGGACACTACCACTACCCTGGACACTACCACCACCCTGGACACTACCACTACCCTGGACACTACCACTATTCTGGACACTACCACCACCCTGGACACTACCACTACCCTGGACACTACCACCACCCTGGACACTACCACCACCCTGGACACTACAGCTACCCTGGACACTACCACTAACCTGGGCACTACCACTACCCTGGACACTACCACTACCCTGGACACTACCACCACCCTGGACACTACCACTACCCTGGACACTACCACTACCCTGGACACTACCACTACCCTGGACACTACCACTACCCTGGACACTACCACCACCCTGGACACTACCACTACCCTGGACACTACCACCACCCTGGACACTACCACTACCCTGGGCACTACCACCACCCTGGACACTACCGCTACCCTGGACACTACCACTACCCTGGGCACTACCACCACCCTGGACACTACCACTACCCTGGACACTACCACTACCCTGGACACTACCACTACCCTGGACACTACCACTACCCTGGACACTACCACCACCCTGGACACTACCACTACCCTGGACACTTCCACTACCCTGGACACTACCACAACCCTGGACACTACCACTACCCTGGGCACTACCACCACCCTGGACACTACCACTACCCTGGACACTACCACTACCCTGGACACTACCACCACCCTGGACACTACCACTACCCTGGGCACTACCACCACCCTGGACACTACCACTACCCTGGACACTACCACTACCCTTGGCACTACCACCACCCTGGACACTACCACCACCCTGGACACTACCACTACCCTTGGCACTACCACCACCCTGGACACTACCACCACCCTGGACACTACCACTACCCTGGGCACTACCACCACCCTGCTGGACACTACCACTACCCTGGACACTACCACTACCCTTGGCACTACCACCACCCTGGACACTACCACCACCCTGGACACTACCACTACCCTGGGCACTACCACCACCCTGGACACTACCACTACCCTGGACACTACCACTACCCTTGGCACTACCACCACCCTGGACACTACCACCACCCTGGGCACTTCCACCACCCTGGACACTACCACTACCCTGGACACTACCACTACCCTGGACACTACCACTACCCTGGACACTACCACTACCCTGGACACTACCACTACCCTGGACACTAACACTACCCTGGACACTACCACCACCCTGGGCACTACCACTACCCTGGGCACTACCACCACCCTGGACACTACCACTACCCTGGACACTACCACTACCCTGGACACTACCACTACCCTGGACACTACCACTACCCTGGACACTACCACTACCCTGGACACTACCACTACCCTGGACACTACCACTACCCTGGACACTAACACTACCCTGGACACTACCACCACCCTGGGCACTACCACTACCCTGGGCACTACCACCACCCTGGACACTACCACTACCCTGGACACTACCACTACCCTGGACACTACCACTACCCTGGACACTACCACTACCCTGGACACTACCACTACCCTGGACACTACCACTACCCTGGACACTACCGCTACCCTGGGCACTACCACTACCCTGGACACTACCACTACCCTGGACACTACCACTACCCTGGACACTACCACTACCCTGGACACTACCACTACCCTGGACACTACCACTACCCTGGACACTACCACTACCCTGGACACTACCGCTACCCTGGACACTACCACTACCCTGGACACTACCACTACCCTGGACACTACCACTACCCTGGACACTACCACTACCCTGGACACTACCACTACCCTGGACACTACCACTACCCTGGACACTACCACTACCCTGGACACTACCACTACCCTGGACACTACCACTACCCTGGACACTACCACTGCCCTGGACACTACCACTACCCTGGGCACTACCACCACCCTGGACACTACCACTACCCTGGACACTACCACTACCCTGGACACTACCGCTACCCTGGGCACTACCACTACCCTGGACACTACCACTACCCTGGACACTACCACTACCCTGGACACTACCACTACCCTGGACACTACCACTACCCTGGACACTACCACTACCCTGGACACTACCACTACCCTGGACACTACCGCTACCCTGGACACTACCACTACCCTGGACACTACCACTACCCTGGACACTACCACTACCCTGGACACTACCACTACCCTGGACACTACCACTACCCTGGACACTACCGCTACCCTGGACACTACCACTACCCTGGACACTACCACTACCCTGGACACTACCACTACCCTGGACACTACCACTACCCTGGACACTACCACTACCCTGGACACTACCACTACCCTGGACACTACCACCACCCATGACACTACCACTACCCTGGACACTACCACCACCCATGACACTACCACCACTATTACGACAAACTGTAAGGTCTCCAAACCTGGCAGATAATTCAGCCATATTTTATAAGTCTGTATTTCAAGGTTCAGTATCCCGGACAGTAGGTCCCCATTTATTACGACAAACTTTATAACCCTGGGCGTTGTTAGTCTAGGGGACTTTTCCAAGGAGAATTGTTCTCCAGTCCTGTCGTAATAAGGTTGTAGGGAGATCAACAAAAATTTTAAAATGTATCTTTAATATAGAATAGACAAAGTATTTTGTATCTTATTCTTAATATATATATATATATAGACTTTATATATTACTTAAAGATGAAGACCTTCAATTTTTGTTGCATGAACCTTTCATATACAGTTGACAAAAGTTACAATATTTCCTATTTTCTAAGGAAATTAGGTTAATGACTTAGCAAAGTCGAAGTCTCCACAGACGAGAAAATTCAGAATTTCTGGTGACTTAAGCGAGTAAAGTGAGTAAGCTGTGGAGACCTTCTCTACACAGAGAGAGGTGCTGTACTGTTTAATCTACCGCACTCACACCTGACGTCAGCTCGCTTCAGGCGAGTAGTGTAGAAGTGAGGCCAAACAAATTGGTCGTTAACCATTCCCTCAGCAGAATACATATAATGAAAAATGGGAAAGGTGAAAATGAATATTTTAATATTATATAGCTGATTACTCTCGTTTTAGCATTTAACGATAGTAATCGCAATATAATATTAGAAAGATGAGAAATATGAAAGACATATATTATAACTGCATCTCTGCGTAACACCCCTTCCCTTAGGACAGTATGTAGTACTGGGAATTTTTGTTTTTTCCAAAGGTTTTGTATCGAGAAGCATACGAATGATCATATTGAAGGGACTTCGGATCCGAGAGACGAGGCGTGTATGCAGCCAGACTTCTAGTATCCCGTTAACGTTAATACATGCACATAAGCGTTCGGGGTAGCGGGAAAGGAGGCAGTAGCCAGCCTAGTCTCTCGATCAAATCCCAGCTCGATACAGCATGTTACCACACATACAGTAACTGTAAATAGACAAAACATTAGATAAACAGAAATCTGAATGGTTTAAATGTTTAAAGTAAAAATTTAGACAATAGAATTGTCAAATGAATGAACTTTATTAGGGACGCGAAAGAGCGTCAGCAAGAACGTTACTCGGGCCTTTTATATGATTAATGCTGAATGAATAGGGCTGAATTCTGAGAGCCCACCTCAGAACTCGGGCATTTTTTGATTTCATGGTATTTATAAATGTTAAGGGGTTGTGATCGGAAAATACTGATATTTTATGAGGCGATGTTCCCAGGTATACGTCGAAATACTCTAAAGAAACTACCAGGGCTAATGCCTCTTTTTCAACAGTTGAATAATTTCTTTGATGGGACTTTAACTTTGATGAAAAATAGCAAATGGGATGCAAAACTTTAGTATCTGATGAACTTTGTAGCAAGACTGCCCCTATAGCATAGCAGTTAGCATCAATATGCAAGATAAAGGGTTTGTGAAAATTGGGACTTTGTAATACAGGAGAGGACGTAAGCAATCTTTTTAGTTTTTCAAAAGCTTCATTACATTCCAGGGTCCATTTAAAGGTTACTCTAGGACTAGTTAATTCAGTCAGAGGAGCAGCTAATTGTGCAAAGTTGGGGCAAAATCTTCGGTAGTAGCTAATCATACCCAGAAATCTTTGCACTCCTTTTCTATCACTTAGAATAGGGAATTCAGTAATGGCTTTTACTTTAAGGTTAAGGGGTACCACTTTCCCTTGTCCTATTTGAAAACCCAAGTATTTAATAGTGGCTTGTCCAAAAGCACACTTTGCTAGATTGACAGTGAAATTATAGCTATCTAGGGATTTGAATAAAGCTTCCAGTCGAATAAGGTGTTCTTCCCAAGAGTCGCTAAACACTACCAAATCATCAAGATATGCCTCGACTCCTTCCAAAGGTCGAGTTAGCTCGTTCATAAGTCTCTGAAAGGTTGAGGCCACGTTACATAAACCGAAGGGCATAACTCTGTAATTGAACAGACCATCTTTAATTGCAAAGGCTGTTTTGTCTCTATCCTTTGGCGCCATAGGAACTTGGTAATACCCTCGCAGTAAATCAAGTCGACTCACGAATTTAGAGCTGGAGACAGTATCTATCAGATCGTCTATTCGAGGAAGAGGGTATCCGTCTGGTATTGTGACAGAATTTAGCTTACGATAGTCCGTACACATGCGGAATGTTCCGTCTGGTTTGGGAACTAACAGGCAAGGTGACGCCCAAGGACTCTTACTTCATTCCACAAGTCCATGTTCGAGAAGAAAGTCAACTTCTTGCTTCAACATCTGATGTTTAGCAGGGCTCATTCTATAAGGTGGTTGTTTGATTGGACGCGAATCACGGAGCTCGACTTCGTGATACCCTAGAGTACAAGTTTTTGGCATATCTCCAAATAAGCTTTTATAATTCAGTATTAAGTTACTTATTTCTTGCCTTTTTGAATCGTCCAGATTGTTAAGAAGTTTATCAAAATTGAGTAGAGCTTCAGAATTTTTAAGGTGAGCGTCGGCTCTTTTGACACCTTCTGATGATGTATTTTCTCTGATTGTAGATAAGGTAGTGATGGATGTGGTAGGTAGTGTTTTGGAATGATAAGATTTCAGTTGATTTATGTGAAATACTTTGTTCCTTTTTCCAGGTATCTTAACTACATAATTTACATCGTTTTCTTTACTCACGACTTCATAAGGACCTTGGTAACGTGGTAAGAGAGCATGGCCGGAAACTAACCTCTGAACCATTACTAAATCTTTAGGTTGAAATGAACGGGGTTTTGCTAGTTTGTCGTACCAAAGTTTCATTTTTCTTTGAGCATTCGCCAAATTTTCTGCGGCTAAGTCTCTAGCATAAGACAAACGTTCCTGCATCAGAGCTGGTGATGATTTTATAGAGGATGTTGTTTTGCCAGTCCAAGTATCTTTCAATACAGCTAGTGGGCCTCGGACCTGATGCCCGTAGATGAGTTCAAACGGAGTGAAGCTCGTACTCTCTTGTTCACTGTTTCGTAATGCAAACAATAATAAAGGTATCCCCTCATCCCAATCTTGGGAAAACTGTTCACAGTATGCTCTTAGCATAGATTTTAGAGTCTGGTGAAAACGTTCCAGAGCTCCTTGGGATTGAGGGTGATAACTCGTGGACAACAAAGATTCTATACCCAAGTGGGACATTGCTTCTCTGAAGGTTTTAGAAGTAAAGTTCGTTCCTTGGTCTGACTGAATTTCTCTGGGGATTCCCACTTGAGAAAAGAACTTTAATAAGGAACGAACAATCACCCGAGAAGTAATTTTCCTAACAGGGATAGCTTCCGGATATCTTGTACTAGTATCCATGATGGTAAATAAATATTGGTTTCCCTGACGGGTCTTTGGCAGAGGTCCCACACAATCAATAATTAGATGAGAGAAAGGTTCTCCTCGTGCAGGAATAGGAATTAGGGGGGCCGGGGAAGGTTTATGAGCAGGCTTACCTGCCTTCTGGCAAATATGACATTCTTTAACGTATTTCTTCACCTTTTCTCCAATCTTAGGCCAATAAAAATGTTTTGCTATTTTTCCTAAAGTCTTCCTTGTCCCAAGATGTCCACCTAGAGGACTATTATGAGAAAATTCAAGAGTGGTATCTCGAAAAGAAGTTGGCAATACTACTAAACTCACGTCTTTGGAACCATTACTTTTCTCCTTTTTCATGAGGATACCATCCTTGTAATAATAACAGTTTTCTAGTAGATTGGCCTGTTCCTCAGAAACTGCTATACTTCTACAATGATTCAAGTCTGGATCTAAAGTTTGAGCCTGAATCAGGTCATTTCTTCCGAGACCTTTTCCAGCGGAGCACTCGGGGTTAATCATGGCTTGACTAGGTTTAAAGGTTCCAGTTTGTATTGCCGTACTGAATAGCAAATCTAAACCCAGGTCTTTATTTTCGGATGGCTCTCCACAATCTGCAGAGCGAGACATTGCACGAGTAATAATGTTCAAGGGAAATAATGCTGGACCTTCGTTTAATGCTTCCAAAGCATAGTGGGTTTCAGAAGAGTTATTTATCACCATCGGTTCTTTACAAATACCTTGGTGGTATACATCATTTCCGATCAACAGTCCAACACCCTGAATGGGGAATTTTTTACTAGATACTCCAACAGTTATCCAACCCACATAGTCGGGGATTTCCAAAAACACTTTATGCAATGGTACTTTAATTAAGGCACCACCATACGCCTCTAACAAGACTTCTATCTTGGTGTCTGAGTGATCATCAAGGGGTAATACATCTGTCCTCAATAAAGACAGATAACTCCCTGTGTCTCGAAATGTAGTAACGTTAACTAACCTTTTTTCGTCGAGGCCGACTTTTCCTGTAGCAAGGTAAGGTTCCATGGCCTCGTGTACCTCGGTTTCAGAATGTAGTCATCTCGTCTGTTGGGTCTCCGGATGGGACGACTCCAAGTTCGTTCTTACAGGCCTGGCTTTAGCTTGGACCTGGGAGGAGATCACTTGAGTAGGGTATCTCCTGGGATTTTCATAGTTCCGTTCATTTTTCTTTCTACATTGGTTTTCCAAATGTCCCGTTTTGTGGCAGTAATTACAAATCCGTTGGGGAACATCTTCCTTTTTAAGACTTGAATATTTTCCGTAACTGGAATTACTTTCCCAGTTTGGAGAACGCACCGTATACGCTCAAACTTTGAATCTTTCTTGGGATTTTTCCGAAAAGCCTCTTGACGTTTACTCTTACCCGTCATCTGGTGAGCTATCTCATAATGATCAGCTATCGACGCAGTTTCTATTAGCGTTGAGGCTGAACGTCCGATAAGGTAAGTATGTAGGTCATCCGTCAAATAATTGAAGAAATCTTCATTTAAAATCAATTGAGAAAGGGATTCCACTGTATTGCAATTTGAAGCCCTAAGCCATCTCTCAAATGCTGCCTGTTTCCTTCGTGCAAACTCTACCAAGGACTGCTGTGGGTTGCGCTTCAAAGTCCGGAATGACCGTAGATAACTAGCAGGCAACAAGTCGTAAGCGTCCAATACAGTTTTCTTTATTGTCTCATAGTGAGAGTACTGGTCGAAGGGTAAGGACGCCGTGCTAGCCTGAGCTTTTCCCGTCAAGGTAGTGTGTATCAGGGCCGCCC
Organism: Cherax quadricarinatus; assembly: GCF_038502225.1. Classification (NCBI taxonomy): domain Eukaryota; kingdom Metazoa; phylum Arthropoda; class Malacostraca; order Decapoda; family Parastacidae; genus Cherax; species Cherax quadricarinatus. Next base: position 38,144,106 of record NC_091306.1, on the reverse strand, counting down.
AATGTTCCCTGGGCCTCTTCATAATTTGAGCCTGGTTTTCAAAGGCTTCAAAAAATGCATCGAGGTTTTCTTCACAGAATCTGGGAACCATGGCTGCCGCTTGATGAACATTGAACGTCTCGACTCTTGGTGTCGGAGGAGATTCAATTTTTCCTGGGTCGAGTTGTCTATCACGTCTGATGGATTCTCTTTCAAACTCTTCATATTTAAACTTACGTTGGGCTTCAATGTACGTAGTTCGTAATATCAAGAAGCGTTCTAATCTCTCGAATTGTTCCGGAGAGTGGATCTCTGGAGGAATTTGAATGGAGTTCCACTGGAAAAACTCTGGATTATTCTTCACAGGAGCTCTGGGTTCCGTCAACGTAGAGAATGTGGTTGTTCCTGGTGTACTACCGGTGAAGTCTAGGGTTTCCCAAGTGGTCTGAGCTTGAGACGAAACTGGTCTTGGAGTCTTAGGTCTCGTTGATATGTCCTTAGTAGCTACTGAAGGCATTTCCATCTCATTTACTAATGACTGCCGGTCAAATTGTGAAATTAGACTTTCATTATCTTCTAAATCCTCGCCGGAGTCTTCTTCTGGGGCTTCTGGAAAAAGTAAATTCCGAATGATAGCCCGTAGGGTAACAGAAGTATAGTGCTTGTCATACTTTACTCCGAGAGACTTTGCTATTTGCCAACAAGTTTGTAACTTTAACGTATTCAGTCGTTCAACTGTAAGGTCTTCAAACCTGGCAGATAATTCAGCCATATTTTATAAGTCTGTATTTCAAGGTTCAGTATCCCGGACAGTAGGTCCCCATTTATTACGACAAACTTTATAACCCTGGGCGTTGTTAGTCTAGGGGACTTTTCCAAGGAGAATTGTTCTCCAGTCCTGTCGTAATAAGGTTGTAGGGAGATCAACAAAAATTTTAAAATGTATCTTTAATATAGAATAGACAAAGTATTTTGTATCTTATTCTTAATATATATATATATATAGACTTTATATATTACTTAAAGATGAAGACCTTCAATTTTTGTTGCATGAACCTTTCATATACAGTTGACAAAAGTTACAATATTTCCTATTTTCTAAGGAAATTAGGTTAATGACTTAGCAAAGTCGAAGTCTCCACAGACGAGAAAATTCAGAATTTCTGGTGACTTAAGCGAGTAAAGTGAGTAAGCTGTGGAGACCTTCTCTACACAGAGAGAGGTGCTGTACTGTTTAATCTACCGCACTCACACCTGACGTCAGCTCGCTTCAGGCGAGTAGTGTAGAAGTGAGGCCAAACAAATTGGTCGTTAACCATTCCCTCAGCAGAATACATATAATGAAAAATGGGAAAGGTGAAAATGAATATTTTAATATTATATAGCTGATTACTCTCGTTTTAGCATTTAACGATAGTAATCGCAATATAATATTAGAAAGATGAGAAATATGAAAGACATATATTATAACTGCATCTCTGCGTAACACCCACCCTGGACACTACCACCACCCTGGACACTACCACCACCCTGGACACTACCACCACCCTGGACACTACCACCACCCTGGACACTACCACCACCCTGGACACTACCACTACCCTGGACACTACCACCACCCTGGACACTACCACTACCCTGGACAGTACCACCACCCTGGACAGTACCACCACCCTGGACACTACCACCACCCTGGACACTACCACCACCCTGGACACTACCACCACCCTGGACACTACCACTACCCTGGACACTTCCACCACCCTGGACACTACCACCACCCTGGACAGTACCACCACCCTGGACACTACCACCACCCTGGACACTACCACCACCCTGGACACTACCACTACCCTGGACACTACCGGTACCCTGGGCACTACCACTACCCTGGACACTACCACTACCCTGGACACTACCACCACCCTGGACACTACCACTACCCTGGACACTACCACTACCCTGGACACTACCACCACCCTGGACACTACCACTACCCTGGACACTACCACCACCCTGGACACTACAACCACCCTGGACACTACCACTACCCTGGACACTACCACCACCCTGGACACTACCACTACCCTGGACAGTACCACTACCCTGGACACTACCACCACCCTGGACACTACCACCACCCTGGACACTACCACTACCCTGGACACTACCACCACCCTGGACACTACCACTACCCTGGACATTACCACCACCCTGGACACCCTGGACACTACCACTACCCTGGACACTACCACTACCCTGGACACTACCACCACCCTGGACACTACCACTACCCTGGGCACTACCACTACCCTGGACACTACCACCACCCTGGACACTACCACTACCCTGGACACTACCACCACCCTGGACACTACCACCACCCTGGACACTACCACCACCCTGGACACTACCACTACCCTGGACACTACCACTTCCCTGGACACTACCACTACCCTGGACACTACCACCACCCTGGACACTACCACTACCCTGGACACTACCACCACCCTGGACACTACCACCACCCTGGACACTACCACTACCCTGGACACTACCACCACCCTGGACACTACCACTACCCTGGACACTACCACCACCCTGGACACTACCACCACCCTGGACACTACCACTACCCTGGACACTACCACCACCCTGGACACTACCACTACCCTGGACACTACCACCACCCTGGACACTACCACTACCCTGGACACTACCACCACCCTGGACACTACCACCACCCTGGACACTACCACTACCCTGGACACTACCACTACCCTGGACACTACCACCACCCTGGACACTACCACCACCCTGGACACTACCACCACCCTGGACACTACCACTACCCTGGACACTACCACTACCCTGGACACTACCACCACCCTGGACACTACCACTACCCTGGACACTACCACTACCCTGGACACTACCACCACCCTGGACACTACCACCACCCTGGACACTACCACCACCCTGGACACTACCACCACCCTGGGCACTACCACCACCCTGGACACTACCACAACCCTGGACACTACCACCACCCTGGACACTACCACTACCCTGGACACTACCACTACCCTGGACATTACCACCACCCTGGACACTACCACCACTCTGGACACTACCACCACCCTGGACACTACCACCACCCTGGACACTACCACTACCCTGGACACTACCACCACCCTGGACACTACCACCACCCTGGACACTACCACTACCCTGGACACTACCACCACCCTGGACACTACCACCACCCTGGACACTACCACTACCCTGGACACTACCACCACCCTGGACACTACCACTACCCTGGACACTACCACCACCCTGGACACTACCACTACCCTGGACACTACCACCACCCTGGACACTACCACCACCCTGGACACTACCACTACCCTGGACACTACCACTACCCTGGACACTACCACCACCCTGGACACTACCACCACCCTGGACACTACCACCACCCTGGACACTACCACTACCCTGGACACTACCACTACCCTGGACACTACCACCACCCTGGACACTACCACTACCCTGGACACTACCACTACCCTGGACACTACCACCACCCTGGACACTACCACCACCCTGGACACTACCACCACAATGGACACTACCACCACCCTGGGCACTACCACCACCCTGGACACTACCACTACCCTGGACACTACCACCACCCTGGACACTACCACTACCCTGGACACTACCACTACCCTGGACATTACCACCACCCTGGACACTACCACCACCCTGGACACTACCACCACCCTGGACACTACCACTACCCTGGACACTACCACCACCCTGGACACTACCACTACCCTGGACACTACCACCACCCTGGACACTACCACCACCCTGGACACTACCACTACCCTGGACACTACCACCACCCTGGACACTACCACCACCCTGGACACTACCACCACCCTGGACACTACCACCACCCTGAACACTACCACCACCCTGGACACTACCACCACCCTGGACACTACCACCACCCTGGACAGTACCACCACCCTGGACACTACCACCACCCTGGACACTACCACCACCCTGGACACTATCACTACCCTGGACACTACCACCACCCTGGACACTACCACTACCCTGGACAGTACCACCACCCTGGACAGTACCACCACCCTGGACACTACCACCACCCTGGACACTACCACCACCCTGGACACTACCACTACCCTGGACACTTCCACCACCCTGGACACTACCACCACCCTGGACAGTACCACCACCCTGGACACTACCACCACCCTGGACACTACCACCACCCTGGACACTACCACTACCCTGGACACTACCGGTACCCTGGGCACTACCACTACCCTGGACACTACCACTACCCTGGACACTACCACCACCCTGGACACTACCACTACCCTGGACACTACCACTACCCTGGACACTACCACCACCCTGGACACTACCACCACCCTGGACACTACCACTACCCTGGACACTACCACTACCCTGGACACTACCACCACCCTGGACACTACCACCACCCTGGACACTACCACTACCCTGGACACTACCACCACCCTGGACACTACCACTACCCTGGACACTACCACTACCCTGGACACTACCACCACCCTGGACACTACCACCACCCTGGACACTACCACTACCCTGGACACTACCACCACCCTGGACACTACCACTACCCTGGACATTACCACCACCCTGGACACTACCACTACCCTGGACACTACCACTACCCTGGACACTACCACTACCCTGGACACTACCACCACCCTGGACACTACCACCACCCTGGACACTACCACTACCCTGGACACTACCACCACCCTGGACACTACCACCACCCTGGACATTACCACCACCCTGGACACTACCACTACCCTGGACACTACCACTACCCTGGACACTACCACTACCCTGGACACTACCACCACCCTGGACACTACCACTACCCTGGACACTACCACTACCCTGGACACTACCACCACCCTGGACACTACCACTACCCTGGACACTACCACCACCCTGGACACTACCACCACCCTGGACACTACCACCACCCTGGACACTACCACCACCCTGGACACTACCACTACCCTGGACACTACCACTACCCTGGACACTACCACTACCCTGGACACTACCAACACCCTGGACACTACCACTACCCTGGACACTACCACCACCCTGGACACTACCACCACCCTGGACACTACCACTACCCTGGACACTACCACCACCCTGGACACTACCACTACCCTGGACACTACCACCACCCTGGACACTACCACCACCCTGGACACTACCACCACCCTGGACACTACCACTACCCTGGACACTACCACCACCCTGGACACTACCACTACCCTGGACACTACCACTACCCTGGACACTACCACTACCCTGGACACTACCACCACCCTGGACACTACCACCACCCTGGACACTACCACTACCCTGGACACTACCACTACCCTGGACACTACAACCTCCCTAGACACTACCACCACCCTGGACACTACCACTACCCTGGACACTACCACTACCCTGGACACTACCACTACCCTGGACACTACCACTACCCTGGACACTACCACTACCCTGGACACTACCACTACCCTGGACACTACCACTTCCCTGGACACTACCACCACCCTGGACACTACCACTACCCTGGACACTACCACTACCCTGGACACTACCACCACCCTGGACACTACCTCTACCCTGGACACTACCACCACCCTGGACACTACCACCACCCTGGACACTACCACTACCCTGGACACTACCACTACCCTGGACACTACCACCACCCTGGACACTACCAATACCCTGGACACTACCACTACCCTGGACACTACCACCACCCTGGACACTACCACCACCCTGGACACTACCTCCACCCTGGACACTACCACCACCCTGGGCACTACCACCATCCTGGACACTACCACTACCCTGGACACTACCACCACCCTGGACACTACCACTACCCTGGACACTACCACCACCCTGGACACTACCACTACCCTGGACATTACCACCACCCTGGACACTACCACCACCCTGGACACTACCCCCACCCTGGACACTACCACTACCCTGGACACTACCACCACCCTGGACACTACCACTACCCTGGACATTACCACCAACCTGGACACTACCACCACCCTGGACACTACCACCACCCTGGACACTACCACCACCCTGGACACTACCACTACCCTGGACATTACCACCAACCTGGACACTACCACCACCCTGGACACTACCACCACCCTGGACACTACCACTACCCTGGACATTACCTCCAACCTGGACACTACCACCACCCTGGACACTACCACCCCCCTGGACACTACCACCACCCTGGACACTACCACTACCCTGGACATCAACCAACCTGGACACTAGCACCACCCTGGACACTACCACCACCCTGGACACTACCACTACCCTGGACATTACCACCAACCTGGACACTACCACCACCCTGGACACTACCACCACCATGGACACTACCACCACCCTGGGCACTACCACCACCCTGGACACTACCACTACCCTGGGCACTACCACCACCGTGGACACTACCACTACCCTGGACACTACCACCAACCTGGACACTACCACCACCCTGGACACTACCACTACCCTGGGCACTACCACCACCCTGGACACTACCACCACCCTGGACACTACCAGTACCCTGGACACTACCACCACCCTGGACACTACCACCACCCTGGACACTACCACCACTCTGGGCACTACCACCACCCTGGACACTACCACTACCCTGGACACTACCACCACCCTGGGCACCACCACCACCCTGGACACTACCACTACCCTGGGCACTACCACCACCCTGGACACTACCACCACCCTGGAAACTACCACTACCCTGGACACTACCACCACCCTGGACACTACCACCACCCTGGACACTACCACCACCCTGGGCACTACCACCACCCTGGACAGTACCACTTCCCTGGGCACTACCCCCACCCTGGACACTACCACTACCCTGGACACTACCACCAACCTGGACACTACCACCACCCTGGACACTACCACCACCCTGGGCACTACCACCACCCTGGACACTACCACTACCCTGGACACTACCACTTCCCTGGGCACTACCACTACCCTGGACACTACCACCACCCTGGGCACTACCACTACCCTGGACACTACCACCACCCTGGGCACTACCACCACCCTGGACACTACCACTACCCTGGACACTACCACTACCCTGGATACTACCACTACCCTGGGCACTACCACTACCCTGGACACTACCAGCACCCTGGACACTACCACTTCCCTGGACACTACCACCACCCTGGACACTACCACTTCCCTGGGCACTACCACTACCCTGGATACTACCACTACCCTGGGCACTACCACTACCCTGGACACTACCACCACCCTGGACACTACCACTACCCTGGACACTACCACTACCCTGGACACTACCACTACCCTGGGCACTACCACTACCCTGGACACTACCACTGCCCTGGGCACTACCACTACCCTGGACACTACCACCACCCTGGACACTACCACTACCCTGGACACTACCACTACCCTTGGCACTACCACTACCCTGGACACTACCACTGCCCTGGGCACTACCACTACCCTGGACACTACCACCTCCCTGGACACTACCACTACCCTGGACACTACCACTACCCTGGGCACTACCACCACCCTGGACACTACCACTACCCTGTACTCTACCACTACCCTGGGCACTACCACTACCCTGGGCACTACCACTACCCTGGACACAACCACCACCCTGGACACTACCACTACCCTGGGCACTACCACTATCCTGGACACTACCACTACCCTGGACACTACCGGTACCCTGGGCACTACCACTACCCTGGACACTACCACTACCCTGGACACAACCACCTCCCTGGACACTACCACTACCCTGGGCACTACCACTACCCTGGGCACTACCACTACCCTGAACACAACCACCACCCTGGACACTACCACTACCCTGGGCACTACCACTACCCTGGGTACTACCACTACCCTGGGCACTACCACTAACCTGGACACTACCACTACCCTGGGCACTACCACTACCCTGGACACTACCACTACCCTGGGCACTACCACTACCCTGGACACTACCACTACCCTGGGCACTACCACTACCCTGGACACTACCACTACCCTGGGCACTACCACTACCCTGGGCACTACCTCTACCCTGCGCACTACCACTACCCTGGACACAACCACCACCCTGGACACTCCCACTACCCTAGACACTACCACTACCCTGGACACTACACTACCCTGGGCACTACCACTACCCTGGGCACTACCACTACCCTGGACACTACCACTACCCTGGACACTACCACTACCCTGGACACTACCACTATCCTGGGCACTACCACTACCCTGGGCACTACCACTACCCTGGACACAACCACCACCCTGGACACAACCACCACCCTGGACACTACCACTACCCTGGACACTACCTCTACCCTGGGCACTACCACTACCCTGGGCACTACCACTACCCTGGACACAACCACCACCCTGGACACAACCACCACCCTGGGCACTACCACTACCCTGGACACTACCTCTACCCTGGGCATTACCACTACCCTGGGCACTACCACCACCCTGGACACTACCACCACCCTGGACACAACCACCACCCTGGACACTACCACTACCCTGGACACTACCACTACCCTGGGCACTACCACTATCCTGGGCACTACCACTACCCTGGGCACTACCACCACCCTGGACACTACCACTACCCTGGACACTACCACTACCCTGGGCACTACCACTACCCTGGACACTACCACCACCCTGGACACTACCACTACCCTGGACACTACCACTACCCTGGACACTACCACTACCCTGGGCACTACCACTACCCTGGACACTACCACTGCCCTGGGCACTACCACTACCCTGGACACTACCACCACCCTGGACACTACCACTACCCTGGACACTACCACTACCCTGGACACTACCACTACCCTGGACACTACCACTGCCCTGGGCACTACCACTACCCTGGACACTACCACCTCCCTGGACACTACCACTTCCCTGGACACTACCACCACCCTGGACACTACCACTACCCTGTACTCTACCACTACCCTGGGCACTACCACTACCCTGGGCACTACCACTACCCTGGACACAACCACCACCCTTGACACTACCACTACCCTGGGCACTACCACTATCCTGGACACTACCACTACCCTGGACACTACCGGTACCCTGGGCACTACCACTACCCTGGACACTGCCACTACCCTGGACACAACCACCACCCTGGACACTACCACTACCCTGGGCACTACCACTACCCTGGGCACTACCACTACCCTGAACACAACCACCACCCTGGACACTACCACTACCCTGGGCACTACCACTACCCTGGGCACTACCACTACCCTGGGCACTACCACTAACCTGGACACTACCACTACCCTGGGCACTACCACTACCCTGGACACTACCACTACCCTGGGCACTACCACTACCCTGGACACTACCACTACCCTGGGCACTACCACTACCCTGGACACTACCACTACCCTGGGCACTACCACTACCCTGGGCACTACCACTACCCTGCGCACTACCACTACCCTGGACACAACCACCACCCTGGACACTCCCACTACCCTAGACACTACCACTACCCTGGACACTACCACTGCCCTGGGCATTACCACTACCCTGGGCACTACCACTACCCTGGACACTACCACTACCCTGGACACTACCACTACCCTGGACTCTACCACTATCCTGGGCACTACCACTACCCTGGGCACTACCACTACCCTGGACACAACCACCACCGTGGACACAACCACCACCCTGGACACTACCACTACCCTGGACACTACCTCTACCCTGGGCACTACCACTACCCTGGGCACTACCACTACCCTGGACACAACCACCACCCTGGACACAACCACCACCCTGGACACTACCACTACCCTGGACACTACCTCTACCCTGGGCATTACCACTACCCTGGGCACTACCACCACCCTGGACACTACCACCACCCTGGACACAACCACCACCCTGGACACTACCACTACCCTGGACACTACCACTACCCTGGGCACTACCACTACCCTGGGCACTACCACTACCCTGGGCACTACCACGACTTTGGACACTACCACTACCCTGGACACTACCACTACCCTGGACACTACCACTACCCTGGACACAACCACCACCCTGGACACTACCACTACCCTGGACACTACCACTACCCTAGGCACTACCACCACCCTGGACACTACCACTACCCTGGACACTACCACTACCCTAGGCACTACCACTACCCTGGACACTACCACTACCCTGGACACTACCACTACCCTGGACACTACCACTTCCCTGGGCAATACCACTACCCTGGACACTACCACTACCCTGGGCACTACCACTACCCTGGGCACTACCACTACCCTGGACACTACCACTACCCTGGACACTACCACTACCCTGGACACTACCACTACCCTGGACACTACCACTACCCTGGACACTACCACTGCCCTGGACACTACCACCACCCTGGGCACTACCACTACCCTGGGCACTACCACTACCCTGGACACTACCACTACCCTGGACACTACCACTACCCTGGACACTACCACTACCCTGGACACTACCACTACCCTGGACACTACCACTACCCTGGACACTACCACTGCCCTGGACACTACCACTGCCCTGGACACTACCACTACCCTGGACACAGCCACCACCCTGGACACTACCACTGCCCTGGACACTACCACCACCCTGGGCACTACCACTACGCTGGGCACTACCACTACCCTGGACACTACCACCACCGTGGACACTACAACCACCCTGGACACTACCACTGCCCTGGACACTGCCACCACCCTGGACACTACCACTACCCTGGACACTACCACTACCCTGGACACTACCACCACCCTGGACACTACCACTACCCTGGACACTACCACTACCCTGGGCACTACCACTACCCTGGACACTACCACTACCCTGGGCACTACCACCACCCTGGACACTACCACTACCCTGGACACTACCACTACCCTGGACACTACCACTACCCTGGGCACTACCACCACCCTGGACACTACCACTACCCTGGACACTACCACTACCCTGGACACTACCACTACCCTGGGCACTACCACCACCCTGGACACTACCACTACCCTGGACACTACCACTACCCTGGGCACTACCACTACCCTGGACACTACCACTACCCTGGGTATTACCACCACCATGGACACTACCACTACCCTGGACACTACCACTACCCTGGACACTACCACCACCCTGGACACTACCACTACCCTGGACACTACCACTACCCTGGGCACTACCACTACCCTGGACACTACCACTACCCTGGGCACTACCACCACCCTGGACACTACCACTACCCTGGACACTACCACTACCCTGGACACTACCACTACCCTGGGCACTACCACCACCCTGGACACTACCACTACCCTGGACACTAACACTACCCTGGGCACTACCACTACCCTGGGCACTACCACTACCCTGGGCACTACCACTACCCTGGACACTACCACTACCCTGGACACTACCACTACCCTGGGCACTACCACCACCCTGGACACTACCACTACCCTGGACACTACCACTACCCTGGACACTACCACTACCCTCGGCACTACCACCACCCTGGACACTACCACTACCCTGGACACTACCACTACCCTGGGCACTACCCTGGGCTCTACCACTACCCTGGGCACTACCACTACCCTGGACACAACCACCACCCTGGACACTACCACTACCCTGGACACTACCACTACCCTGGACACTACCACTACCCTGGACACAACCACCACCCTGGGCACTACCACCACCCTCGACACTACCACTACCCTGGACACTACCACTACCCTGGGCACTACCACTACCCTGGGCACTACCACTACCCTGGGCACTACCACTACCCTGGACACTACCACTACCCTGGACACAACCACCACCCTGGGCACTACCACCACCCTCGACACTACCACTACCCTGGGCACTACCACTACCCTGGACACTACCACTACCCTGGGCACTACCACTACCCTGGACACTACCACTACCCTGGGCACTACCACTACCCTGGGCACTACCACTACCCTGGGCACTACCACTACGCTGGACACTACCACTACCCTGGGCACTACCACTACCCTGGACACTACCACTACCCTGGGCACTGCCACTACCCTGGACACTACCACTACCCTGGGCACTACCACTACCCTGGGCACTACCACTACCCTGGGCACTACCACTACCCTGGGCACTACCACTACGCTGGACACTACCACTACCCTGGGCACTACCACTACCCTGGACACTACCACTACCTTGGACACTACCACTACCCTGGACACTACCACTACCCTGGACACTACCACCACCCTGGACACTACCACTACCCTGGACACTACCACTACCCTGGACACTACCACTACCCTGGGCACAACCACTACCCTGGGCACTACCACTACCCTGGACACTACCACCACCCTGGACACTACCACTACCCTGGACACTACCACTTCCCTGGACACTACCACTACCCTGGACACTACCACCACCCTGGGCACTACCACTACCCTGGACAGTACCACTACCCTGGGCACTACCACTACCCTGGGCACTACCACTACCCTGGGCACTACCACTACCCTGGACACTACCACTACCCTGGACACTACCACTACCCTGGACACTACCACTTCCCTGGACACTACCACTACCCTGGACACTACCACTACCCTGGACACTACCACTACCCTGGACACTACCACTACCCTGGACACTACCACTACCCTGGGCACTACCACTACCCTGGGCACTACCACTACCCTGGACACTAACACTACCCTGGACACTACCACTACCCTGGACACTACCACTACCCTGGGCACTACCACTACCCTGGGCACTACCACTACCATGGACACTACCACTACCCTGGACACTACCACTACCCTGGACACTACCACTACCCTGGGCACTACCACTACCCTGGGCACTACCACTACCCTGGGCACTACCACTACCCTGGACACTACCACCACCCTGGACACTACCACTACCCTGGACACTACCACTACCCTGGACACTACCACTTCCCTGGGCACTACCACTACCCTGGACTCTACCACTACCCTGGGCACTACCACTACCCTGGACACTACCACTACCCTGGGCACTACCACTACCCTGGACACTACCACTACCCTGGACACTACCACTACCCTGGACTCTACCACTATCCTGGGCACTACCACTACCCTGGGCACTACCACTACCCTGGACACAACCACCACCCTGGACACAACCACCACCCTGGACACTACCACTACCCTGGACACTACCTCTACCCTGGGCACTACCACTACCCTGGGCACTACCACTACCCTGGACACAACCACCACCCTGGACACAACCACCACCCTGGACACTACCACTACCCTGGACACTACCTCTACCCTGGGCATTACCACTACCCTGGGCACTACCACCACCCTGGACACTACCACCACCCTGGACACAACCACCACCCTGGACACTACCACTACCCTGGACACTACCACTACCCTGGGCACTACCACTACCCTGGGCACTACCACTTCCCTGGGCACTACCACGACCCTGGACACTACCACTACCCTGGACACTACCACTACCCTGGACACTACCACTACCCTGGACACAACCACCTCCCTGGACACTACCACTACCCTGGACACTACCACTACCCTAGGCACTACCACCACCCTGGACACTACCACTACCCTGGACACTACCACTACCCTAGGCACTACCACTACCCTGGACACTACCACTACCCTGGACACTACCACTACCCTGGACACTACCACTTCCCTGGGCAATACCACTACCCTGGACACTACCACTACCCTGGGCACTACCACTACCCTGGGCACTACCACTACCCTGGACACTACCACTACCCTGGACACTACCACTACCCTGGACACTACCACTACCCTGGACACTACCACTACCCTGGACACTACCACTGCCCTGGACACTACCACCACCCTGGGCACTACCACTACCCTGGGCACTACCACTACCCTGGACACTACCACTACCCTGGACACTACCACTACCCTGGACACTACCACTACCCTGGACACTACCACTACCCTGGACACTACCACTACCCTGGACACTACCACTGCCCTGGACACTACCACTGCCCTGGACACTACCACTACCCTGGACACAGCCACCACCCTGGACACTACCACTGCCCTGGACACTACCACCACCCTGGGCACTACCACTACGCTGGGCACTACCACTACCCTGGACACTACCACCACCGTGGACACTACCACCACCCTGGACACTACCACTGCCCTGGACACTACCACCACCCTGGACACTACCACTACCCTGGACACTACCACTACCCTGGACACTACCACCACCCTGGACACTACCACTACCCTGGACAGTACCACTACCCTGGGCACTACCACTACCCTGGACACTACCACTACCCTGGGCACTACCACCACCCTGGACACTACCACTACCCTGGACACTACCACTACCCTGGACACTACCACTACCCTGGGCACTACCACCACCCTGGACACTACCACTACCCTGGACACTACCACTACCCTGGACACTACCACTACCCTGGGCACTACCACCACCCTGGACACTACCACTACCCTGGACACTACCACTACCCTGGGCACTACCACTACCCTGGACACTACCACTACCCTGGGCATTACCACCACCATGGACACTACCACTACCCTGGACACTACCACTACCCTGGACACTACCACCACCCTGGACACTACCACTACCCTGGACACTACCACTACCCTGGGCACTACCACTACCCTGGACACTACCACTACCCTGGGCACTACCACCACCCTGGACACTACCACTACCCTGGACACTACCACTACCCTGGACACTACCACTACCCTGGGCACTACCACCACCCTGGACACTACCACTACCCTGGACACTAACACTACCCTGGGCACTACCACTACCCTGGGCACTACCACTACCCTGGGCACTACCACTACCCTGGACACTACCACTACCCTGGACACTACCACTACCCTGGGCACTACCACCACCCTGGACACTACCACTACCCTGGACACTACCACTACCCTGGACACTACCACTACCCTCGGCACTACCACAACCCTGGACACTACCACTACCCTGGACACTACCACTACCCTGGGCACTACCCTATGCTCTACCACTACCCTGGGCACTACCACTACCCTGGACACAACCACCACCCTGGACACTACCACTACCCTGGACACTACCACTACCCTGGACACTACCACTACCCTGGACACAACCACCACCCTGGGCACTACCACCACCCTCGACACTACCACTACCCTGGACACTACCACTACCCTGGGCACTACCACTACCCTGGGCACTACCACTACCCTGGGCACTACCACTACCCTGGACACTACCACTACCCTGGACACAACCACCACTCTGGGCACTACCACCACCCTCGACACTACCACTACCCTGGGCACTACCACTACCCTGGACACTACCACTACCCTGGGCACTACCACTACCCTGGACACTACCACTACCCTGGGCACTACCACTACCCTGGGCACTACCACTACCCTGGGCACTACCACTACGCTGGACACTACCACTACCCTGGGCACTACCACTACCCTGGACACTACCACTACCCTGGGCACTGCCACTACCCTGGACACTACCACTACCCTGGGCACTACCACTACCCTGGGCACTACCACTACCCTGGGCACTACCACTACCCTGGGCACTACCACTACGCTGGACACTACCACTACCTTGGACACTACCACTACCCTGGGCACTACCACTACCCTGGGCACTACCACTACCCTGGGCAGTACCACTACCCTGGACACTACCACTACCCTGGACACTACCACTACCCTGGGCACTACCACTACCCTGGGCACTACCACTACCCTGGACACTACCACTACCCTGGACACTACCACTACCCTGGACACTACCACTACCCTGGACACCTACCACTACCCTGGGCACTACCACTACCCTGGGCACTACCACTACCCTGGGCACTACCACTACCCTGGACACTACCACTACCCTGGACACTACCACTACCCTGGGCACTACCACTACCCTGGGCACTACCACTACCCTGGGCACTACCACTACCCTGGACACTACCACTACCCTGGACACTACCACTACCCTGGACACTACCACTACCCTGGGCACTACCACCACCCTGGACACTACCACTACCCTGGACACTACCACTACCCTGGACACTACCACTACCCTGGGCACTACCACTACCCTGGGCACTACCACTACCCTGGACACTACCACCACCCTGGACACTACCACTACCCTGGACACTACCACTTCCCTGGACACTACCACTACCCTGGACACTACCACCACCCTGGGCACTACCACTACCCTGGACAGTACCACTACCCTGGGCACTACCACTACCCTGGGCACTACCACTACCCTGGGCACTACCACTACCCTGGACACTACCACTACCCTGGACACTACCACTACCCTGGACACTACCACTTCCCTGGACACTACCACTACCCTGGACACTACCACTACCCTGGACACTACCACTACCCTGGACACTACCACTACCCTGGGCACTACCACTACCCTGGACACTACCACTACCCTGGGCACTACCACTACCCTGGGCACTACCACTACCCTGGACACTACCACTACCCTGGACACTACCACTACCCTGGACACTACGACTCCACCTTGTGGACCGGACAGTGAATATACTTTCACTCAAACTCATTTATTATTAACTCCTTGTACAGTAATGTTAAGATGAATGTTGAGACGAATGTTAAGATGAATGTTAAGATGAATGTTAAGATTGAATGTTAAGATTGAATGTTAAGATGAATGTTAAGATTGAATGTTAAGATTAAATGTTAAGATGATTGTTAAGATGAATGTTAAGATTGAATGTTAAGATTGAATGTTAAGATGAATGTTAAGATGAATGTTAAGATTGAATGTTAAGATTGAATGTTAAGATGAATGTTAAGATGAATGTTAAGATTGAATGTTAAGATTGAATGTTAAGATGAATGTTAAGATTGAATGTTAAGATGAATGTTAAGATGAATGTTAAGATTGAATGTTAAGATGAATGTTAAGATTGAATGTTAAGATTGAATGTTAAGATGAATGTTAAGATGAATGTTAAGATGAATGTTAAGATTGAATGTTAAGATTGAATGATAAGATTGAATGTTACGATGAATGTTAAGATGAATGATAAGATTGAATGTTAAGATGAATGTTAAGATGAATGTTAAGATTGAATGTTAAGATAAATGTTAATATTGTTAAGATGAATGTTAAGAATGAATGTTATGATGAATTTTATGATTGGTAAGATGAATGTTAAGATTGGTAAGATGAATGTTAAGATTGGTAAGATGAATGTTAAGATTGGTAGCATGAATGTTAAGATTAATGTTAAGATGAATGTTAAGATAATTGTTAAGATTGTTAAGATGAATGTTAAGATAAATGTTAAGATTGGTAAGATGAATGTTAAGATTGGTAACATGAATGTTAAGATGAATGTTAAGATAAATGTTAAGATTGTTAAGATGAATGTTAAGATTAAGATGAATGTTAAGATGATTAAGATGAATGTTAAGATGAATGTTAATTTTGAATGTTAAGATAAACGTTAAGATTGTTAAGATGAATGTTAAGATTGGTAAGATGAATGTTAAGATTGAATGTTAAGATTTAATGTTAAGATGAATGTTAAGATTGGTAAGATGAATGTTAAGATGAATGTTAAGATTGGTAAGATGAATGTTAAGATGAATGTTAAGATTGTTAAATGTATGTTAAGATGAATGTTAAGATTGAATGTTAAGATTAAATGTTAAGATGAATGTTAAGATTGGTAAGATGAATGTTAAGATTGAATGTTAAGATTTAATGTTAAGATGAATGTTAAGATTGGTAAGATGAATGTTAAGATGAATGTTAATATTGTTAAGATGAATGTTAAGATTAAGACGAATGTTAAGATGAATGTTAAGATTGGTAAGATGAATGTTAAGATGAATGTTAAGGTGAATGTTAAGATAAATGTTAATATTGTTAAGATGAATGTTAAGATTAAGACGAATGTTAAGATGAATGTTAAGATTGGTAAGATGAATGTTAAGATAAATGTTAAGATTGTTAAGATGAATGTTAAGATTAAGATGAATGTTAAGATTGAATGTTAAGATGAATGTTAAGATTGAATGTTAAGATGAATGTTAAGATTGAATGTTATGATGAATGTTAAGATTGAATGTTAACATGAATGTTAAGATTGAATGTTAAGATGAATGTTAAGATTGAATGTTAAGATGAATATTAAGATTGAATGTTAAGATGAATGTCAAGGTTGAATGTTAAGACGAGTGTTAAGATGATTAAGGTGAATGTTAAGATGAATGCTAAAATGAATGTTGATTAAATGCTGAAATGAATGTTAAGATGAATGTTTAGATGAATGTTAAGATGAATGTTAATTTTCAATGTTAATATGAATGTTATGAATGTTATGATTGAATGTGAAGATGAATATTAAGATTAAGATGAGTGTTAAGATGAATGTTAATATGAATGTTAAGATTGAATGTTAAGATGATTATTAAGATTTTTAAGATGAATGTTAAGATTGAAAGTTAAGATTGAATGTTAAGATGATTAAGATGAATGTTAAGATTGAATGTTAATGTGAATGTTAAGATGAATTTTAAGATTGAATGTTAATGTGAATGTTAAGATGAATGTTTAGATAGATGTTAAGATTGAATGTTAAGATGAATGTTTATATTGAATGTTAAGATTGAATGTTAAGATTGAATGTTAAGATGAATGTTAAGATTGAATGTTAAGATGAATGTTTAGATGAATGTTAAGATGAATGCTAAGATGAATGTTAAGATTGAATGTTACGATTGAATGTTAAGATTGAATGTTAAGATGAATGTTAAGATTGAATGTTAACATGAATGTTTAGATGAATGTTTAGATGAATGTTAGGATGAATGTTAATAGTAATGTTAAGATTGAATGTTAAGATTGAATGTTAAGATGAATATTAAGATTGAATGTTAAGATGAATGTTAAGATGATTAGGATGAATGTTAAGATGAATGTTAACATTGAATGTTAAGATTGAATGTTAAGATGAATGTTAAGATTGAATGTTAAGATGAATGTTTAGATGAATGTTAGGATGAATGCTAAGATGAATGTTAAGATGAATGTTAAGATTGAATGTTAAGATTGAATGTTAAGATGAATGTTAAGATTGAATGTTAAGATGAATGTTTAGATGAATATTAAGATGAATGTTAAGATGAATGTTTAGATGAATGTTAAGATGAATGTTAAGATGAATGTTAAGATTGAATGTTAAGATTGAATGTTAAGATTGAATGTTAAGATAAATGTTAAGATTGTTAAGATGAATGTTAAGATGAATGTTAAGATGAATGTTAAGATTGAATGTTAAGATTGAATGTTAAGATTGAATGTTAAGATAAATGTTAAGATTGTTAAGATGAATGTTAAGATGAACGTTAAGATTGTTAAGATTGAATGTTAAGATGAATGTTAAGATTGAATGTTAAGATTGAATGTTAAGATGAATGTTAAGATGAATATTAAGATGAATGTTAAGATTGAATGTTAAGATTGAATGTTAAGATAAATGTTAAGATTGTTAATATGAATGTTAAGATGAACGTTAAGATTGTTAAGATTGAATGTTAAGATGAATGTTAAGATTTTAAAGATGAATGTTAAAATGAACAGTAAGATGAATGTTAAGATTGACTGTTAAGATGAATGTCTAGATTGTTAAGATGAATGTTAAGGTGAATGTTTAGATGAATGTTTAGATGAATATTAAGATTAAGATGAATGTTAAGATTGAATGTTAAGATGAATGTTTAGATGAATGTTAAAATGAATGTTAAGATTGAATGTTAAGATTGAACGTTAAGATGAATGTTAAGATTAAGATGAATGTTAAGATTGAATGTTAAGATGAATGTTAAGATGAATGTTAAAATGAATGTTAAGATAAATGTTAAGATTGAATGTTAAGGTGAATGTTAAGATTGTTAAGATGAATGTTAAGATGAATGGTAAGATGAATGTTAAGGTAAATGTTAAGATTGTTAAGATGAATGTTAAGATTAAGATGAATGTTACGATGAATGTTAAGATGAATGTTAATATTGAATGTTAAGATGAATGTTAAGATTTTTTAGATGAATGTTATGATGAATGTTAAGAAGAATGTTAAGATTGAATGTTAAGATGAATGTTAAGATTGAATGCTAAGATGAATCTTAAGATGAATGTTGAGATAAATATTAAGATTGAATGTTAACATGAATGTTAAGGTTGAATGTTAAGATTGAATGTTAAGATGAATGTTAAGATGATTAAGGTGAATGTTAAGATGAATGCTAAAATGAATGTTAAGATTGAATGCTGAAATGAATGTTAAGATTGAATGTTTAGGTGAATGTCAAGATTGAATGTTAAGATGAATGTTTAGATGAATGTTAAGATGAATGTTAATTTTGAATGTTAATATGAATGTTAATGTGAATGTTAAGATTGAATGTGAAGATGAATATTGAGATTAAGATGAATGTTAAGATTAATGTTAAGACTGAATGTTAAGATGAATATTAAGATTTTTAAGATGAATGTTAAGATGAAAGTTAAGATGAATGTTAAGATGAATGTTAAGATTGAATGTTAAGATGAATGTTAAGATGAATGTTAAATTTCTATGTTAAGATTGGAAAGATGAATGTTAAGGTGAATGTTAAGATAAATGTAAAGATTGTTAAGATGAATTTTAAGATGAATGTTAAGATTGAATGTTAAGGTGAATGTTAAGATGAATGTTAAGATGAATATTAAGATTGAATTTTAAGATGAATGTTAAGATGAATGTTTAGTTTGAATGTTAAGATTGAATGTTAAGATGAATGTTAAGATTGAATGTTAAGATGAATGTTTAGATGAATGTTAAGATGAATGTTAAGATGAATGTTAAGATTGAATGTTAAGATTGAATGTTAAGATTGAATGTTAAGATGAATGTTAAGATGAATGTTAAGATGAATGTTTAGTTTGAATGTTAAGATTGAATGTTAAGACTGAATGTTAAGATGAATGTTAAGATTGAATGTTAAGATGAATGTTAAGATTGAATGTTAAGATGAATGTTAAGATTAATGCTAAGATGAATGTTTAGTTTGAATGTTAAGATTGAATGTTAAGACTGAATGTTAAGATGAATGTTAAGATTGAATGTTAAGATGAATGTTTAGATGAATGTTAAGATGAATGTTAAGATTGAATGTTAAGATTGAATGTTAAGATTGAATGTTAAGATTGAATGTTAAGATGAATGTTGAGATGAATGTTAAGATGAATGTTAAGATGAATGTTAAGACTGAATGTTAAGATGAATGTTCAGATGAATGTTAAGATTGAATGTTAAGATTGAATGTTAAGGTGAATGTTAAGATGAATGTTAAGATGAATGTTAAGATTGAATGTTAAGGTTGAATGTTAAGATGAACGTTAAGATTGTTAAGATGAATATTAAGATTGACTGTTAAGATGAATGTTTAGATTGTTCAGATGAATGTTAAGGTGAATGTTAAGATGAATGTTAAGATTGAATGTTAAGATGAATGTTAAGATTGTTAAGATGTGTGTTAAGATGAATGTTAAGATTGTTAAGATGAATGTTAAGATCAATGTTAAGATTGAATGTTAAGATGAATTTTAAGATTGAATTTTAAGACTGAATGTTAATATTGAATGTTAAGGTTGAATGTGAAGATGAATGTTAAGATGAATGTTAAGATGAATGCTAAGATGAATGTTAAGATGAATGTTAAGATTGAATATTAACATGAATATTAAAATGAATGTTGAGATTGAATGGTAAGGTGAATGTTGAGATGAATGTTAAGATGAATGTTAAGATTGAATGTTAAGATGAATGTTAAGATTAATGTTTAGATGAATGTTAAGATTGAATGTTAAGATGAATGTTTAGATTGAATGTTAAGATGAATGTTAATATTGAATGTTAAGATGATTAGGATGAATGTTAAGATGAATGCTAAGATTGAATGTTAAGATTGAATGTTAAGATTGAATATTAAGATGAATGTTAAGATTGAATGTTAAGATGAATGTTTAGATGAATGTTAAGATGAATGCTAAGATGAATGTTAAGATGAATGTTATGATTGAATGTTAAGGTGAATGTTAAGATGAATGTTAAGATTGTTAAGATGAATGTTAAGATGAATGTTAAGATTAAATGTTAAGATTGAATGTTAAGATGAATGTTAAGATGAATATTAAGATTGACTGTTAAGATGAATGTTAAGATTTTAAAGATGAATGTTAAAATGAATGTTAAGATGGATGTTAAGATGAATATTAAGATTGACTGTTAAGATGGATGTTAAGATGAATATTAAGATTGACTGTTAAGATGAATGTTTATATTAAGATGAATGTTAATGTGAATGTTAAGATGAATGTTAAGATTAAGATGAATATTAAGATCAATGTTAAGATTGAATGTTAAGATGAATGTTAAAATGAATTTTAAGATGAATGTTAAGATTGAATGTTAAGATGAATGTTAAGATTGAATGTTAAAATGAAAGTTAAGATTGTTAAGATGAATGTTTAGATGAATGTTAAGATGAATGTTAAGATTGAATGTTAAGACTGAATGTTAAGATGAATGTTAAGATGAAAGTTAAGATTGTTAAGATGAATGTTTAGATGAATGTTAAGCTGAATGTTAAGATTGAATGTTAAGATGAATGTTAAGATGAATGTTAAGATTAGTAAGATGAATGTTAAGATAAATGCTAAGATTGTTAAGATGATTGTTAAGATTTAATGTTAAGATGAATGTTAAGATGAATGTTAAGATTGAATGTTAAGATGAATGTTAAGATTGAATGTTAAGGTGAATATTAAGATTGAATGTTAAGATTGTTAAAATGAATGTTATGATGAATATTAAGATTGAATGTTAAGATGAATGTTTAGATGAATGTTAAGATGAATGTTAAAATTGAATGTTAAGATTGAATGTTAAGATTGTTAAAATGAATGTTAAGATGAATATTAAGATTGAATGTTAAGATGAATGTTAAGATTGAATGTTAAGATGAATGTTTAGATGAATGTTAAGATTGAATGTTAAGATGAATGTTAAGATTGTTAAGAAGAATGTTAAGATGAATGTTAAGATTGTTAAGATGAATGTTAAGATTAATATTAAGATTGAATGTTAAGGTGAATGTTAAAGATTTTAAGATGAATGTTAAGATTAATGTTAAGATGAATGTTAAGATTGAATGTTAAGATGAATTTTAAGATTGAATGTTAAGATGAATGTTAAGATTGTTAAATTGAATGTTAAGATGAATATTAAGATGAATGTTTAGATGAATATTAAGATTGAATATTAAGAGTGAATGTTAAGACTGAATGTTAAGATTGAATGTTAAGGTGAATGTTAAGATGAATGTTAAGATGAATATTAAGATGAATGTTAAGATTGAATGTTAAGGTTAAATGTTAAGATAAATGTTTAAGATTGTTAAGATGAATGTTAAGATGAACATTAAGATTGTTAAGATCAATATTAAGATTGAATGTTAACATGAATGTTAAGATTTTAAAGATGAATGTTAAAATGAATGTTAAGATGAAAAGATGAATATTAAGATTGACTGTTAAGATGAATGTTTAGATTAAGATGAATGTTAAGATGAATGTTAAGATGAATGTTAAGATTGAATGTTAAGAGTGAATGTTAAGATGAATGTTAAGATTAAGATGAATATTAAGATCAATGTTAAGATTCAATGTTAAGATGAATGTTAAAATGAATGTTAAGATGAATGTTAAGATGAATGTTAAGATTGAATGTTAAGATGAATGTTAAGATTGAATGTTAAAATGAAAGTTAAGAGTGTTAAGATGAATGTTTAGATGAATGTTAAGATGAATGTTAAGATCGAATGTTAAGATGAATGTTAAGATGAATGTTAAGATGAATGTTAAGATTGAATGTTAAGATGAAAGTTAATATTGTTAAGATGAATGTTTAGATGAATGTTAAGCTGAATGTTAAGAGTGAATGTTAAGATTGAATGTTAAGATGAATGTTAAGATGAATGTTAAGATTGAATGTTAAGATGAATGTTAAGATTAGTAAGATGAATGTTAAGATGAATGTTAAGGTGAATATTAAGATTGAATGTTAAGATGAATGTTAAGGTGAATACTAAGATTGAATGTTAAGATAAATGCTAAGATGAATGTTAAGATGATTGTTAAGATTTAATGTTAAGATGAATGTTAAGATGAATGTTAAGATTGAATGTTAAGATTGTTAAAATGAATGTTAAGATGAATGTTAAGATTGAATGTTAAGATGACTGTTAAGATGAATGTTAAGATGAATGTTAAGATGAATGCTAAGATGAATGTTAAGATGAATGTTAAGATTGAATGTTAAGGTGAATATTAAGATTGAATGTTAAGATGAATGTTTAGATGAATGTTAAGATGAATGTTAAGATTGAATGTTAAGATTGAATATTAAGATCGTTAAAATGAATGTTAAGATGAATATTAAGATTGAATGTTAAGATGAATGTTAAGATTGAATGTTAAGATGAATGTTTAGATGAATGTTTAGATGAATGCTAAGATGAATGTTAAGATTCAATGTTAAGATGAATGTTAAGATTGTTAAAATGAATGTTAAGATTGTTAAAATGAATGTTAAGATGAATGTTAAGATTGAATGTTAAGATGAATGTTAAGATTGGATGTTAAGATGAATGTTTAGATGAATGTTAAGATTGAATGTTAAGATGAATGTTAAGATTGTTAAGAAGAATGTTAAGATGAATGTTTAGATTGTTAAGATGAATGTTAAAATTAATATTAAGATTGAATGTTAAGGTGAATGTTAAGATTTTAAGATGAATGTTAAGATTAATGTTAAGATGAATGTTAAGATTGAATGTTAAGATGAATTTTAAGATTGAATGTTAAGATGAATGTTAAGATTGTTAAGATGAATGTTAAGATGAATGTTAAGATGAATGTTAAGATGAATGTTAAGGTGAATGTTAAGATGAATGGTAAGATGAATGTTAAGATAAATGTTAAGATTGTTAAGATGAATGTTAAGATTAAGATGAATGTTAAGATGAATGTTACGATGAATGTTAAGATGAATGTTAATATTGAATGTTAAGATTTTTAAGATGAATGTTATGATGAATGTTAAGAAGAATGTTAAGATTGAATGTTAAGATGAATGTTAAGATGATTAAGGTGAATGTTAAGATGAATGCTAAAATGAATGTTAAGATTGAATGTTTAGGTGAATGTCAAGATTGAATGTTAAGATGAATGTTTAGATGAATGTTAAGATGAATGTTAATTTTGAATGTTAATATGAATGTTAATGTGAATGTTAAGATTGAATGTGAAGATGAATATTGAGATTTTTAAGATGAATGTTAAGATTAATGTTAAGACTGAATGTTAAGTTGAATATTAAGATTTTTAAGATGAATGTTAAGATGAAAGTTAAGATGAATGTTAAGATGAATGTTAAGATGAATGTAAAGATGAATGTTAAGATTTGTAAGATGAATGTTAAGG
Source organism: Cherax quadricarinatus (assembly GCF_038502225.1). Lineage (NCBI taxonomy): Eukaryota > Metazoa > Arthropoda > Malacostraca > Decapoda > Parastacidae > Cherax > Cherax quadricarinatus. The sequence continues at coordinate 38,118,084 of NC_091306.1, read as the reverse complement.
TGAATGTTAAGATAAATGTTTAGATTGCTAAGATGAATTTTAAGATGAATGTTAAGATTGAATGTTAAGATGAATGTTAAGATGATTAAGATTAATGTTAAGATTGAAAGTTAAGATTGAATGTTAAGATGAATGTTAAGATGAATGTTAAGATGAATGCTAAGATGAATGTTAAGATGAATGTTAAGATTGAATGTTAAGATTGAATGTTAAGATGAATGTTAAGATTGAATGTTAAGATGAATGTTTAGATGAATGTTAAGATGAATGTTAAGATGAATGTTAAGATTGAATGTTAAGATTGAATGTTAAGATGAATGTTAAGATTGAATGTTAAGATGAATGTTTAGATGAATATTAAGATTGAATATTAAGATTGAATGTTAGGACTGAATGTTAAGATGAATGTTAAGATGAATGTTAAGATTGAATGTTAAGGTTGAATGTTAAGATAAATGATTAAGATTGTTAAGATGAATGTTAAGATGAACGTTAAGATTGTTAAGATGAATGTTAATATGAATATTAAGATTGAATGTTAAGATGAATGTTAAGATTTTAAAGATGAATGTTAAAATGAATGTTAAGATTGTTAAGATGAACGTTAAGTTGAATATTAAGATTGACTGTTAAGATGAATGTTTAGATTGTTCAGATGAATGTTAAGGTGAATGTTAAGATGAATGTTAAGATTGAATGATAAGATGAATGTTAAGATGAATATTAAAATGAATTTTAAGATTGAATGTTAAGATTGAATGTTAAGATGAATGTTAAGATTGTTAAGATGTGTGTTAAGATGAATGTTAAGATTGTTAAGATGAATGTTAAGATCATTGTTAAGATTGAATGTTAAGATGAATTTTAATATTGAAAGTTAAGACTGAATGTTAATATTGAATGTTAAGGTGAATGTTAAGATGAATATTAAGATGAATATTAAGATGAATGTTAATTTTGAATGTTAAGATTGAATGTTAAAATTGAATGTTAAAATAAATGTTAAGATGAATGTTGAGATTGATTAAGATGAAAGTTAAGATTATGATGAATATTAAGATTGAATGTTAAGATGAATGGTAAGATGAATGTTAAGATGAATGTTAAGATTGTTAAATGTATGTTTAGATGAATGCTAAGATGAATGTTAAGATTGAATGTTAAGATTAAATGTTAAGATGAATGTTAAGATGTATGTTAAGATTTAATGTTTAGATGAATGTTAAGATGTATGTTAAGATTTAATGTTAAGATGAATGTTAAGATTGGTAAGATGAATGTTAAGATGAATGTTAAGATTGGTAAGATGAATGTTAAGATGAATGTTAAGATTGGTAAGATGAATGTTAAGATTGGTAAGATGAATGTTAAGATGTATGTTAAGATTTAATGTTAAGATGAATGTTAAGATTGGTAAGATGAATGTTAAGATTGGTAAGATGAATGTTAAGATGAATGTTAAGGTGAATGTTAAGATAAATCTTAAGATTGTTTAGATGAATGGTAAGATGAATGTTAAGATTGGTAAGATAAATGTTAAGATTGTTAAGATGAATGTTAAGATTAATGTTACGATGAATGTTAAGGTGAATTTTAATATTGAATGTTAAGACGAATGTTAAGATTTTTAAGATGAATGTTATGATGAATGTTAAGATGAATGTTAAGATTGAATGTTAAGATGAATGTTAAGATTGAATGTTAAGATGAATGTTAAGATTGAATGTTTAGATGAATGTTAAGATGAATGTTGAGATGAATATTAAGATTGAATGTTAAGATGAATGTTAAGGTTGAATGTTAAGATGAATGTTAAGATGAATGTTAAGATTGAATATTAACATGAATATTAAAGTTGAATGTTAAGATTGAATGGTAAGGTGAATGTTGAGATGAATGTTAAGATTGAATGTTAAGATGAATGTTAAGATTAATGTTTAGATGAATGTTAAGATTGAATGTTAAGATGAATGTTTAGATTGAATGTTAAGATGAATGTTAAGATTGAATGTTAAGATGAATGTTAAGATTGAATGTTAAGATGATTAGGATGAATGTTAAGATGAATGCTAGGATTGAATGTTAAGATTGAATGTTAAGATTGAATGTTAAGATGAATGTTTAGATGAATGTTAAGATGAATGTTAAGATTGTTAAGATGAATGTTAAGATGAATGTTTAGATGAATATTAAGATTGAATATTAAGATTGAATGTTAAGACTGAATGTTAAGATGAATGTTAAGATTGAATGTTAAGATTGAATGTTAAGATTCAATGTTAAGGTGAATGTTAAGATGAATGTTAAGATGAATATTAAGATGAATGTTAAGATTGAATGTTAAGGTTGAATGTTAACATAAATGTTTAAGATTGTTAAGATGAATGTTAAGATGAACGTTAAGATTGTTTAGATGAATGTTAAGATGAATATTAAGATTGAATGTTAAGATGAATGTTAAGATTTTAAAGATTAATGTTAAAATGAATGTTAAGATGAATGTTAAGATGAATATTAAGATTGACTGTTAAGATGAATGTTTAGATTAAGATGAATGTTAAGGTGAATGTTAAGATGAATGTTAAGATTAAGATGAATATTAAGATCAATGTTAAGATTCATTGTTAAGATGAATGTTAAAATGAATGTTAAGATGAATGTTAAGATTGAATGTTAAGATGAATGTTAAGATTGAATGTTAAAATGAAAGTTAAGATTGTTAAGATGAATGTTTAGATGAATGTTAAGATGAATGTTAAGATTGAATGTTAAGATTGATTGTTAAGATGAATGTTAAGATGAATGTTAAGATTGAATGTTAAGAGGAAAGTTAAGATTGTTATGATGAATGTTAAGCTGAATGTTAAGATTGAATGTTAAGATGAATGTTAAGATTAGTAAGATGAATGTTAAGATGAATGTTAAGATTGAATATTAAGATTGAATGTTCAGATGAATGTTCAGATGAATGTTTAGATGAATGTTAAGATGAATGTTAATATTGAATGTTAAGATTGAATGTTAAGATTGTTAAAATGAATGTTAAGATGAGTATTAAGATTGAATTTTAAGATGAATGTTAAGATTGAATGTTAAGATGAATGTTAAGATTGGATGTTAAGATGAATGTTTAGATGAATGTTAAGATGAATGTTAAGATTGAATGTTAAGATTGAATGTTATGATTGTTAAAATGAATGTTAAGATGAGTATTAAGATTGAATTTTAAGATGAATGTTAAGATTGAATGTTAAGATGAATGTTAAGATTGGATGTTAAGATGAATGTTAAGATGAATGTTAAGATTGTTAAGATGAATGTTAAGATTAATATTAAGATTGAATGTTAAGGTGAATGTTAAGATTTTAAGATTAATGTTAAGATGAATGTTAAGATTGTATGTTAAGATGAAATTTAAGATTGAATGTTAAGATTGTTAAGATGAATGTTAAGATGAATGTTAAGATGAATGTTAAGATGAATGTTAAGATGAATGTTAAGAAGAATGTTAAGATTGAATGTTAAGGTGAATGTTAAGATTTTAAGATTAATGTTAAGATGAATGTTAAGATTGTTAAGATGAATGTTAAGATTAATATTAAGATTGAATGTTAAGGTGAATGTTAAGATTTTAAGATTAATGTTAAGATGAATGTTAAGATGAAATTTAAGATTGAATGTTAAGATGAATGTTAAGATTGTTAAGATGAATGTTAAGATGAATGTTAAGATGAATGTTAAGATGAATGTTAAGATGAATGTTAAGATTGAATGTTAAGATGAAAGTTAAGATTGTTAAGATGAATGTTAAGATTGAATGTTAAAATGAAAGTTAAGATTGTTAAGATGAATGTTTAGATGAATGTTAAGATGAATGTTAAGATTAGTAAGATGAATGTTAAGATAAATGCTAAGATTGTTAAGATGATTGTCAAGATTTAATGTTAAGATTGTTAAAATGAATGTTAAGATGAATGTTAAGATTGAATGTTAAGATGAATGTTAAAATGAATGTTAAGATCAATGTTAAGATTGAATGTTAAGATTGAATGTTAAGATGAATGTTAAAATGAATGTTAAGATGAATGTTAAGATTGAATGTTAAGATTGAATGTTAAGATGAATGTTAAGATTGAATGTTAAGGTGAATATTAAGATTGAATGTTAAGATGAATGTTAAGATTGAATGTCGTCTTACTGGTAGCACGGCTACCAGTTCGTAGTACTTTGCCCAAAGTCTCCAAGAGAGATTCTCCAGCTCTCTTCAGAGCTCTCTGCTCCCAGCTAGAGCAGAGTCTCAAGTCTCCCACAGAGATTCCAGCTCCCTCGCCCAGAGCTTTACACACAAGCAAGATCTCTGCCCAAACTCTTCCTCTTAGCTGTTTCCTGCATGCATCCCTCCCTAACTCCAGGTTTCAGAGTCACCCTCCATGGGGGTACACCACCTGTGCTGTACACAAAGGATAGGCGTCCCACTTCTTAGTATCGCTTTCTGGAATACTAAGACTAAGACGCCAGGTGTTTCCTACACTTTTAACACTTGTGTGTCAAGGCAAGTGTGTGGGCAAGTGTCACTGGTTAGTTAGGTCCTCCTCGCACCTGATATATGAATACATCCTCCTATATCATATCCTGTGGCACTCTTGTCGTAATCTTGAGGCACTATTATGGCACTCTTGTGCTATTAATGCCCTCTTGTGGCACTATTGTAGTATTATTGTTTCACTCTTCTGGCATTATTGTTGATCTTTTGGCATTATTGTTGCACTCTTGTGACACGTTTCTGGCACTTTTGTTGCACTATTTATGTACTCTTCTGGCACTATTGTTGCACTTGTGGCACTATTGTTGCACTTGTGGCACTATTGTTGCACTTGTGGCACTATTGTTGCACTTGTGGCACTATTGTTGCACTTCTGGCACTATTGTTGCACTTGTGGCACTATTGTATCATTATTGTGGCACTATTATGGCACTCACGTGAGACTTCATAATGTTCACTGGTGTTCACCTCAAGGTGTTCACTTCCAGGTGTTCATCAGGTTTTCACTGGCCGGAGTCAGCGTGTTCAATGTTCGTATTGAACGGTGTTCAGCGCACGTCATGGTGGCCATGGTTGAGGCAGCAGTTGCTTGCATGTCGCACTCTCACACATTTATGATTGTAGTAATTTATGTGAATCATACGTTGAGTGAAGGTCACGTGAAGTGTGCCTTTGTTGTACTCTTGTTGAGTGAATGTCACGTGAAGTGTGCCTTTGTTGTACTCTTGTTGAGTGAATGTCACGTGAAGTGTGCCTTTGTTGTACTCTTGTTGAGTGAATGTCACGTGAAGTGTGCCTTTGTTGTACTCTTGTTGAGTGAAGGTCGCGTGAAGTGTGCCTTTGTTGTACTCTTGTTGAGTGAATGTCACGTGAAGTGTGCCTTTGTTGTACTCCTGTTGAGTGAATGTCACGTGAAGTGTGCCTTTGTTGTACTCCTGTTGAGTGAATGTCACGTGAAGTGTGCCTTTGTTGTACTCTTGTTGAGTGAATGTCACGTGAAGTGTGCCTTTGTTGTACTCTTGTTGAGTGAATGTCACGTGAAGTGTGCCTTTGTTGTACTCTTGTTGAGTGAAGGTCGCGTGAAGTGTGCCTTTGTTGTACTCTTGTTGGTGTTGACGTGGTGTGTTGGTGGTGGTGGAGTGTTGGCGTTAACGAGAGGTAGTTTGTAGATGGTGGTGGAGTGTTGATGGGTTTCTCCAACACTGCAGCAGTGATCTTGTGTGATGTTGATGGTACGATGTTTATTGTCTTGTGTTGCAGAGGTGCACTCTTGTGTTGTAGAGGTGCACTCTTGTGTTGCACAGGTGCACTCTTGTGTTGTAGAGGTGCACTCTTGTGTTGCAGAGGTGCACTCTTGTGTTGTAGAGGTGCACTCTTGTGTTGCAGAGGTGCACTCTTGTGTTGCAGAGGCGGACTCTTGTGTTGCAGAGGTGCACTCTTGTGTTGTAGAGGTGCACTCTTGTGTTGCAGAGGTGCACTCTTGTGTTGCAGAGGCGCACTCTTGTGTTGCAGAGGTGCACTCTTGTGTTGCAGAGGTGCACTCTTGTGTTGTAGAGGTGCACTCTTGTGTTGTAGAGGTGCACTCTTGTGTTGTAGAGGTGCACTCTTGTGTTGTAGAGGTGCACTCTTGTGTTGCAGAGGTGCACTCTTGTGTTGTAGAGGTGCACTCTTGTGTTGTAGAGGTGCACTCTTGTGTTGCAGAGGTGCACTCTTGTGTTGTAGAGGTGCACTCTTGTGTTGTAGAGGTGCACTCTTGTGTTGCAGAGGTGCACTCTTGTGTTGTAGAGGTGCACTCTTGTGTTGTAGAAGTGCACTCTTGTGTTGCAGAGGTGCACTCTTGTGTTGTAGAGGTGCACTCTTGTGTTGTAGAGGTGCACTCTTGTGTTGCAGAGGTGCACTCTTGTGTTGTAGAGGTGCACTCTTGTGTTACAGAGGTGCACTCTTGTGTTGTAGAGGTGCACTCTTGTGTTGCAGAGGTGCACTCTTGTGTTGCAGAGGCGCACTCTTGTGTTGTAGAGGTGCACTCTTGTGTTGCAGAGGTGCACTCTTGTGTTGTAGAGGTGCATTCTTGTGTTGTAGAAGTGCACTCTTTTGTTGCAGAGGTGCACTCTTGTGTTGCAGAGGCGCACTCTTGTGTTGTAGAGGTGCACTCTTGTGTTGCAGAGGTGCACTCTTGTGTTGTAGAGGTGCACTCTTGTGTTACAGAGGTGCACTCTTGTGTTGTAGAGGTGCACTCTTGTGTTGCAGAGGTGCACTCTTGTGTTGCAGAGGCGCACTCTTGTGTTGTAGAGTTGCACTCTTGTGTTGCAGAGGTGCACTCTTGTGTTGTAGAGGTGCACTCTTGTGTTGTAGAGGTGCACTCTTGTGTTGCAGAGGTGCACTCTTGTGTTGCAGAGGCGCACTCTTGTGTTGCAGAGGTGCACTCTTGTGTTGCAGAGGTGCACTCTTGTGTTGTAGAGGTGCACTCTTGTGTTGCAGAGGTGCACTCTTGTGTTGCAGAGGCGCAGTCTTGTGTTGTAGAGGTGCACTCTTGTGTTGCATAGGTGCACTCTTGTGTTGCAGAGGTGCACTCTTGTGTTGTAGAGGTGCACTCTTGTGTTGTAGAGGTGCACTCTTGTGTTGTAGAGGTGCACTCTTGTGTTGTAGAGGTGCACTCTTGTGTTGCAGAGGTGCACTCTTGTCTTGTAGAGGTGCACTCTTGTGTTGTAGAGGTGCACTCTTGTGTTGTAGAGGCGCACTCTTGTGTTGCAGAGGTGCACTCTTGTGTTGCAGAGGCGCACTCTTGTGTTGCAGAGGTGCACTCTTGTGTTGTAGAGGTGCACTCTTGTGTGGCAGAGGTGCACTCTTGCGTTGCAGAGGTGCACTCTTGTGTTGTAGAGGTGCACTCTTGTGTTGCAGAGGTGCACTCTTGTGTTGCAGAGGCGCACTTGTGTTGTAAAGGTGCACTCTTGTGTTGCAGAGGTGCACTCTTGTGTTGCAGAGGCGCACTCTTGTGTTGTAGAGGTGGACTCTTGTGTTGCAGAGGTGCACTCTTGTGTTGCAGAGGCGCACTCTTGTGTTGTAGAGGTGCACTCTTGTGTTGCAGAGGTGCACTCTTGTGTTGTAGAGGTGCACTCTTGTGTTACAGAGGTGCACTCTTGTGTTGTAGAGGTGCACTCTTGTGTTGCAGAGGTGCACTCCTGTGTTGCAGAGGCGCACTCTTTTGTTGTAGAGGTGCACTCTTGTGTTGCAGAGGTGCACTCTTGTGTTGTAGAGGTGCATTCTTGTGTTGTAGAGGTGCACTCTTGTGTTGCAGAGGTGCACTCTTGTGTTGCAGAGGCGCACTCTTGTGTTGTAGAGGTGCACTCTTGTGTTGCAGAGGTGCACTCTTGTGTTGTAGAGGTGCACTCTTGTGTTACAGAGGTGCACTCTTGTGTTGTAGAGGTGCACTCTTGTGTTGCAGAGGTGCACTCTTGTGTTGCAGAGGCGCACTCTTGTGTTGTAGAGGTGCACTCTTGTGTTGCAGAGGTGCACTCTTGTGTTGTAGAGGTGCACTCTTGTGTTGTAGAGGTGCACTCTTGTGTTGCAGAGGTGCACTCTTCTGTTGCAGAGGCGCGATCTTGTGTTGCAGAGATGCACTCTTGTGTTGTAGAGGTGCACTCTTGTGTTGTAGAGGTGCACTCTTGTGTTGTAGAGGTGCACTCTCGTGTTGCAGAGGCGCACTCTTGTGTTGTAGAGGTGCACTCTTGTGTTGTAGAGGTGCACTCTTGTGTTGCAGAGGTGCACTCTTGTGTTGTAGAGGTGCACTCTTGTGTTGCAGAGCTGAGTTGGGTCATTGCACCATACCCTGGGTTGGGTCACTGCACCATACCCTGGGTTGGATCACTGCACCATACCCTGGGTTGGGTCACTGCACCATACCCTGGGTTGGGTCACTGCACCATACCCTGGGTTGGATCACTGCACCATACCCTGGGTTGGGTTACTGCACCATACCCTGGGTTGGGTCACTGCACCATACCCTGGGTTGGGTCACTGCACCATACCCTGGGTTGGGTAACTGCACCATACCCTGGGTTGGGTCACTGCACCATACCCTGGGTTGGGTCACTGCACCATACCCTGTGTTGGGTCACTGCACCATACCCTGGGTTGGGTCACTGCACCATACCCTGGGTTGGGTCACTGCACCATACCCTGGGTTGGGTCACTGCACCATACCCTGGGTTGGGTCACTGCACCATACCCTGGGTTGGATCACTGCACCATACCCTGGGTTAGATCACTGCACCATACCCTGGGTTGGGTCACTGCACCATACCCTGGGTTGGGTCACTGCACCATACCCTGGGTTAGATCACTGCTCCATACCCTGGGTTGGGTCATTGCACCATACCCTGGGATGGGTCACTGCACCATACAGTGTGTTGGGTCACTGCACCATACCCTGGGTTGGGTCACTGCACCTTACCCTGGGTTGGGTCACTGCACCATACCCTGGGTTGGATCATTGCACCATACCCTGGGTTGGATCACTGCACCATACCCTGGGTTGGGTCACTGCACCATACCCTGGGTTAGATCACTGCACCATACCCTGGGTTGGGTCACTGCACCATACCCTGGGTTGGGTCACTGCACCATTCCCTGGGTTGGGTCACTGCACCATACCCTGGGTTGGGTCACTGCACCATACCCTGGGTTGGATCACTGCACCATACCCTGGGTTGGGTCACTGCACCATACCGTGGGTTGGGTCACTGCACCATACGCTGGGTTGGATCACTGCACCATACCCTGGGTTGGGTCACTGCACCATACCCTGGGTTGGATCACTGCACCATACCCTGGGTTGGGTCACTGCACCATACCCTGGGTTGGGTCACTGCACCATACCCTGGGTTGGGTCACTGCACCATACCCTGGGTTGGGTCACTGCACCATACCCTGGGTTGGGTCACTGCACCATACCCTGGGTTGGGTCACTGCACCATACCCTTGGTTGGGTCATTGCACCATACCCTGGTTGGGTCACTGCACCATACCCTGGGTTGGGTCACTGCACCATACCCTGGGTTGGGTCACTGCACCATACCCTGGGTTGGGTCACCACCATACGCTGGGTTGGGTCACTGCACCATATCCTGGGTTGGGTCACTGCACCATACCCTGGGTTGGGTCACTGCACCATACCCTGGGTTGGGTCACTGCACCATACCCTGGGTTGGGTCACTGCACCATACCCTGGGTTGGGTCACTGCACCATACCCTGTGTTGGGTCACTGCACCATACCCTGGGTTGGGTCACTGCACCATACCCTGGGTTGGGTCACTGCACCATACCCTGCGTTGGGTCACTGCACCATACCCTGGGTTGGGTCACTGCACCATACCCTGGGTTGGATCACTGCACCATACCCTGGGTTGGATCACTGCACCATACCCTGGGTTGGGTCACTGCACCATACCCTGGGTTGGATCACTGCACCATACCCTGGGTTAGATCACTGCACCATACCCTGGGTTGGGTCACTGCACCATACCCTGGGTTGGGTCACTGCACCATACCCTGGGTTAGATCACTGCACCATACCCTGGGTTGGGTCACTGCACCATACCCTGGGTTAGATCACTGCACCATACCCTGGGTTGGGTCACTGCACCATACCCTGGGTTGGGTCACTGCACCATACCCTGGGTTGGGTCACTGCACCATACCCTGTGTTGGGTCACTGCACCATACCATGGGTTGGGTCACTGCACCATACCCTGTGTTTGATCACTGCACCATACCCTGGGTTGGGTCACTGCACCATACCCTGGGTTGGATCACTGCACCATACCCTGGGTTGGGTCACTGCACCATACCCTGGGTTGGGTCACTGCACCATACCCTGGGTTGGGTCACTGCACCATACCCTGGGTTGGGTCACCACACCATACCCTGGGTTGGGTCACTTCACCATACCCTGGGTTAGATCACTGCACCATACCCTGGGTTGGATCACTGCACCATACCCTGGGTTGGGTCACTGCACCATACCCTGGGTTGGGTCACTGCACCATACGCTGGGTTGGATCACTGCACCATACCCTGGGTTGGGTCACTGCACCATACCCTGGGTTGGATCACTGCACCATACCCTGGGTTGGGTCACTGCACCATACCCTGGGTTGGGTCACTGCACCATACCCTGTGTTGGGTCACTGCACCATACCCTGGGTTGGGTCACTGCACCATACCCTGGGTTGGGTCACTGCACCATACCCTGGGTTGGGTCACTGCACCATACCCTGGGTTGGGTCACTGCACCATACCCTAGGTTGGGTCACTGCACCATACCCTGGGTTGGATCACCACCATACCCTGGGTTGGGTCACTGCACTATACCCTGGGTTGGGTCACTGCACCATACCCTGGGTTGGATCACTGCACCATACCCTGGGTTGGGTCACTGCACCATACGCTGGGTTGGATCACTGCACCATATCCTGGGTTGGGTCACTGCACCATACCCTGGGTTGGATCACTGCACCATACCCTGGGTTGGGTCACTGCACCATACCCTGGGTTGGGTCACTGCACCATACCCTGTGTTGGGTCACTGCACCATACCCTGGGTTGGGTTACTGCACCATACCCTGGGTTGGGTCACCACCATACCCTGGGTTGGGTCACTGCACCATACCCTGGGTTGGATCACTGCACCATACCCTGGGTTGGGTCACTGCAACATACGCTGGGTTGGGTCACTGCACCATACCCTGGGTTGTGTCACTGCACCATACCCTGGGTTGGGTCACTGCACCATACCCTGTGTTGGGTCACTGCAACATACCCTTGGTTGGGTCTCTGCACCATACCCTGGGTTGAGTCACTGCACCATACCCTGGGTTAGATCACTGCACCATACCCTGGGTTGGATCTCTGCACCATACCCTGGGTTGGGTCACTGCACCATACCCTGGGTTGGGTCACTGCACCATACCCTAGGTTGGGTCACTGCCCCATACCATGGGTTGGATCACCACCATACCCTGGGTTGGGTCACTGCACCATACCCTGGGTTGGGTCACTGCACCATACCCTGGGTTGGGTCACTGCACCATACCCTGGGTTGGACCACTGCACCATACCCTGGGTTGGGTCACTGCACCATACGCTGGGTTGGATCACTGCACCATATCCTGGGTTGGGTCACTGCACCATACCCTGGGTTGGATCACTGCACCATACCCTGGGTTGGGTCACTGCACCATACCCTGGGTTGGGTCACTGCACCATACCCTGTGTTGGGTCACTGCACCATACCCTGGGTTGGGTTACTGCACCATACCCTGGGTTGGGTCACCACCATACCCTGGGTTGGGTCACTGCACCATACCCTGGGTTGGATCACTGCACCATACCCTGGGTTGGGTCACTGCAACATACGCTGGGTTGGGTCACTGCACCATACCCTGGGTTGTGTCACTGCACCATACCCTGGGTTGGGTCACTGCACCATACCCTGTGTTGGGTCACTGCAACACCCTTGGTTGGGTCACTGCACCATACCCTGGGTTGAGTCACTGCACCATACCCTGGGTTAGATCACTGCACCATACCCTGGGTTGGGTCACTGCACCATACCCTGGGTTGGGTCACTGCACCATACCCTGTTTTGGATCACTGCACCATACCCTGGGTTGGGTCACTGCACCATACGCTGGGTTGGATCACTGCACCATACCCTGGGTTGGGTCACTGCACCATACCCTGGGTTGGGTCATTGCACCATACCCTGTGTTGGGTCACTGCACCATACCCTGGGTTGGGTCACTGCACCATACCCTGGGTTGGGTCACTGCACCATACCCTGTTTTGGATCACTGCACCATACCCTGGGTTGGGTCACTGCACCATACGCTGGGTTGGATCACTGCACCATACCCTGGGTTGGGTCACTGCACCATACCCTGGGTTGGGTCATTGCACCATACCCTGTGTTGGGTCACTGCACCATACCCTGGGTTGGGTCACTGCACCATACCCTGGGTTGGGTCACTGCACCATACCCTAGGTTGGGTCACTGCACCATACCGTGGGTTGGATCACCACCATACCCTGGGTTGGGTCACTGCACCATACCCTGGGTTGGGTCACTGCACCATACCCTGGGTTGGGTCACTGCACCATACCCTGGGTTGGATCACTGCACCATACCCTGGGTTGGGTCACTGCACCATACGCTGGGTTGGATCACTGCACCATATCCTGGGTTGGGTCACTGCACCATACCCTGGGTTGGATCACTGCACCATACCCTGGGTTGGGTCACTGCACCATACCCTGGGTTGGGTCACTGCACCATACCCTGTGTTGGGTCACTGCAGCATACCCTGGGTTGGGTTACTGCACCATACCCTGGGTTGGGTCACCACCATACCCTGGGTTGGGTCACTACACCATACCCTGGGTTGGATCACTGCACCATACCCTGGGTTGGGTCACTGCAACATACGCTTGGTTGGGTCACTGCACCATACCCTGGGTTGTGTCACTGCACCATACCCTGGGTTGGGTCACTTCACCATACCCTGTGTTGGGTCACTGCAACATACCCTTGGTTGGGTCACTGCACCATACCCTGGGTTGAGTCACTGCACCATACCCTGTGTTGGGTCACTGCACCATACCCTGGGTTGGGTCACTGCACCATACACTGGGTTTGGTCACTGCACCATACCCTGGGTTGAGTCACTGCACCATACCCTGGGTTGGGTCACTGCACCATACCCTGTGTTGGGTCACTGCACCATACCCTGTGTTGGGTCACTGCACCATACCCTGGGTTGGGTCACTGCACGATACCCTGGGTTGGGTCACTGCACCATACCCTGGGTTGGGTCACTGCACCATACCCTGGGTTGGGTCACTGCACCATACCCTGGGTTGGGTCACTTCACCATACCCTGGGTTGGGTCACTGCACCATACCCTGGGTTGGGTCACTGCACCATACCCTGGGTTGGGTCACTGCACCATACCCTGGGTTGAGTCACTGCACCATACCCTGTGTTGGGTCACTGCACCATACCCTGGGTTGGGTCACTGCACCATACACTGGGTTTGGTCACCACCATACCCTGGGTTGAGTCACTGCACCATACCCTGGGTTGGGTCACTGCACCATACCCTGTGTTGGGTCACTGCACCATACCCTGTGTTGGGTCACTGCACCATACCCTGGGTTGGGTCACTGCACCATACCCTGGGTTGGGTCACTGCACCATACCGTGGGTTGGGTCACTGCACCATACCCTGCGTTGGATCACTGCACCATACCCTGGGTTGGGTCACTGCACCATTCCCTGGGTTGGATCACTGCACCATACCCTGGGTTGGGTCACTGCACCATACCCTGGGTTGGGTCACTGCACCATACCCTGGGTTGGGTCACTGCACCATACCCTGGGTTGGATCACTGCACCATACCCTGGGTTGGGTCATTGCACCATACCCTGGGTTGGGTCACTGCACCATACCCTGGGTTGGGTCACTGCACCATACCCTGGGTTGGGTCACTGCACCATACCCTGGGTTGGGTCACTGCACCATACGCTGGGTTGGGTCACTGCACCATATCCTGGGTTGGGTCACTGCACCATACCCTGGGTTGGGTCACTGCACCATACCCTGGGTTGGGTCACTGCACCATACCCTGGGTTGGGTCACCACCATACCCTGTGTTGGGTCACTGCACCATACCCTGGGTTGGGTCACTGCACCATACCCTGGGTTGGGTCACTGCACCATACCCTGCGTTGGGTCACTGCACCATACCCTGGGTTGGATCACTGCACCATACCCTGGGTTGGATCACTGCACCATACCCTGGGTTGGGTCACTGCACCATACCCTGGGTTGGATCACTGCACCATACCCTGGGTTAGATCACGGCACCAGACCCTGGGTTGGGTCACTGCACCATACCCTGGGTTGGGTCACTGCACCATACCCTGGGTTAGATCACTGCACCATACCCTGGGTTGGGTCACTCCACCATACCCTGGGTTGGGTCACTGCACCATACCCTGGGTTGGGTCACTGCACCATACCCTGTGTTGGGTCACTGCACCATACCCTGGGTTGGGTCACTGCACCATACCCTGTGTTTGATCACTGCACCATACCCTGGGTTGGGTCACTGCACCATACCCTGGGTTGGATCACTGCACCATACCCTGGGTTGGGTCACTGCACCATACCCTGGGTTGGGTCACTGCACCATACTCTGGGTTGGGTCACTGCACCATACCCTTGGTTGGGTCACCACACCATACCCTGGGTTGGGTCACTGCACCATACCCTGGGTTAGATCACTGCACCATACCCTGGGTTGGATCACTGCACCATACCCTGGATTGGGTCACTGCACCATACCCTGGGTTGGGTCACTGCACCATGCCCTGGGTTGGATCACTGCATCATACCCTGGGTTGGGTCACTGCACCATACGCTGGGTTGGATCACTGCACCATACCCTGGGTTGGGTCACTGCACCATACCCTGGGTTGGATCACTGCACCATACCCTGGGTTGGGTCACTGCACCATTCCCTGGGTTGGGTCACTGCACCATACTTTGTGTTGGGTCACTGCACTATACCCTGGGTTGGGTCACTGCACCATACCCTGGGTTGGGTCACTGCACCATACCCTAGGTTGGGTCACTGCACCATGCCCTGGGTTGGATCACCACCATTCCCTGGGTTGGGTCACTGCACCATACCCTGGGTTGGGTCACTGCACCATACCCTGGGTTGGGTCACTGCACCATACCCTGGGTTGGATCACTGCACCATACCCTGGGTTGGGTCACTGCACCATACCCTGGGTTGGGTCACCACACCATACCCTGGGTTGGGTCACTGCACCATACCCTGGGTTAGATCACTGCACCATACCCTGGGTTGGATCACTGCACCATACCCTGGGTTGGGTCACTGCACCATACCCTGGGTTGGGTCACTGCACCATACCCTGGGTTGGATCACTGCACCATACCCTGGGTTGGATCACTGCACCATATGCTGGGTTGGATCACTGCACCATACCCTGGGTTGGGTCACTGCACCATACCCTGGGTTGGATCACTGCACCATAACCTGGGTTGGGTCACTGCACCATACCCTGGGTTGGGTCACTGCACCATACCCTGTGTTGGGTCACTGCACCATACCCTGGGTTGGGTCACTGCACCATACCCTGGGTTGGGTCACTGCACCATACCCTAGGTTGGGTCACTGCACCATACCCTGGGTTGGATCACTACCATACCCTGGGTTTGGTCACTGCACCATACCCTGGGTTGGGTCACTGCACCATACCCTGGGTTGGGTCACTGCACCATACCCTGGGTTGTATCACTGCACCATACCCTGGGTTGGGTCACTGCACCATATGCTGGGTTGGATCACTGCACCATATCCTGGGTTGGGTCACTGCACCATACCCTGGGTTGGATCACTGCACCATACCCTGGGTTGGGTCACTGCACCATACCCTGGGTTGGGTCACTGCACCATACCCTGTGTTGGGTCACTGCACCATACCCTGGGTTGGGTTACTGCACCATACCCTGGGTTGGGTCACCACCATACCCTGGGTTGGGTCACTGCACCATACCCTGGGTTGGATCACTGCACCATACCCTGGGTTGGGTTACTGCAACATACGCTGGGTTGGGTCACTGCACCATACCCTGGGTTGTCACTGCACCATACCCTGGGTTGGGTCACTGCACCATACCCTGTGTTGGGTCACTGCAACGTACCCTTGGTTGGGTCACTGCACCATACCCTGGGTTGAGTCACTGCACCATACCCTGGGTTAGATCACTGCACCATACCCTGGGTTGGATCACTGCACCATACCCTGGGTTGGGTCACTGCACCATACCCTGGGTTGGGTCACTGCACCATACCCTAGGTTGGGTCACTGCACCATACCCTGGGTTGGATCACCACCATACCCTGGGTTGGGTCACTGCACCATACCCTGGGTTGGGTCACTGCACCATACCCTGGGTTGGGTCACTGCACCATACCCTGGGTTGGATCACTGCACCATACCCTGGGTTGGGTCACTGCACCATATGCTGGGTTGGATCACTGCACCATATCCTGGG
This sequence comes from Cherax quadricarinatus, assembly GCF_038502225.1. Lineage (NCBI taxonomy): Eukaryota > Metazoa > Arthropoda > Malacostraca > Decapoda > Parastacidae > Cherax > Cherax quadricarinatus. Next base: position 38,101,391 of record NC_091306.1, on the reverse strand, counting down.
TTGGGTCACTGCACCATACCCTGGGTTGGATCACTGCACCATACCCTGGGTTGGGTCACTGCACCATACCCTGGGTTGGGTCACTGCACCATACCCTGTGTTGGGTCACTGCAGCATACCCTGGGTTGGGTTACTGCACCATACCCTGGGTTGGGTCACCACCATACCCTGGGTTGGGTCACTGCACCATACCCTGGGTTGGATCACTGCACCATACCCTGGGTTGGGTCACTGCAACATACGCTGGGTTGGGTCACTGCACCATACCCTGAGTTGTGTCACTGCACCATACCCTGGGTTGGGTCACTGCACCATACCCTGTGTTGGGTCACTGCACCATACCCTGGGTTGGGTCACTGCACCATACCCTGGGTTGAGTCACTGCACCATACCCTGGGTTAGATCACTGCACCATACCCTGGGTTGGATCACTGCACCATACCCTGGGTTGGGTCACTGCACCATACCCTGGGTTGGGTCACTGCACCATACCCTGGGTTGGATCACTGCACCATACCCTGGGTTGGGTCACTGCACCATACGCTGGGTTGGATCACTGCACCATACCCTGGGTTGGGTCACTGCACCATACCCTGGGTTGGATCACTGCACCATACCCTGGGTTGGGTCACTGCACCATACCCTGGGTTGGGTCACTGCACCATACCCTGTGTTGGGTCACTGCACCATACCCTGGGTTGGGTCACTGCACCATACCCTGGGTTGGGTCACTGCACCATACCCTAGGTTCGGTCACTGCACCATACCCTGGGTTGGATCACCACCATACCCTGGGTTGGGTCACTGCACCATACCCTGGGTTGGGTCACTGCACCATACCCTGGGTTGGGTCACTGCACCATACCCTGGGTTGGATCACTGCACCATACCCTGGGTTGGGTCACTGCACCATACGCTGGGTTGGATCACTGCACCATATCCTGGGTTGGGTCACTGCACCATACCCTGGGTTGGATCACTGCACCATACCCTGGGTTGGGTCACTGCACCATACCCTGGGTTGGGTCACTGCACCATACCCTGTGTTGGGTCACTGCACCATACCCTGGGTTGGGTTACTGCACCATACCCTGGGTTGGGTCACCACCATACCCTGGGTTGGGTCACTGCACCATACCCTGGGTTGGATCACTGCACCATACCCTGGGTTGGGTCACTGCAACATACGCTGGGTTGGGTCACTGCACCATACCCTGGGTTGTGTCACTGCACCATACCCTGGGTTGGGTCACTGCACCATACCCTGTGTTGGGTCACTGCAACATACCCTTGGTTGGGTCACTGCACCATACCCTGGGTTGAGTCACTGCACCATACCCTGTGTTGGGTCACTGCACCATACCCTGGGTTGGGTCACTGCACCATACACTGGGTTTGGTCACTGCACCATACCCTGGGTTGAGTCACTGCAACATACCCTGGGTTGGGTCACTGCACCATACCCTGTGTTGGGTCACTGCACCATACCCTGTGTTGGGTCACTGCACCATACCCTGGGTTGGGTCACTGCACGATACCCTGGGTTGGGTCACTGCACCATACCCTGGGTTGGGTCACTGCACCATACCCTGGGTTGGGTCACTGCACCATACCCTGGGTTGGGTCACTGCACCATACCCTGGGTTGGGTCACTGCACCATACCCTGGGTTGGGTCACTGCACCATACCTTGGGATGGGTCACTGCACCATACCCTGGGTTGAGTCACTGCACCATACCCTGTGTTGGGTCACTGCACCATACCCTGGGTTGGGTCACTGCACCATACACTGGGTTTGGTCACTGCACCATACCCTGGGTTGAGTCACTGCACCATACCCTGGGTTGGGTCACTGCACCATACCCTGTGTTGGGTCACTGCACCATACCCTGGGTTGGGTCACTGCACCATACCCTGGGTTGGGTCACTGCACCATACCCTGGGTTGGGTCACTGCACCATACCGTGGGTTGGGTCACTGCACCATACCCTGGGTTGGATCACTGCACCATACCCTGGGTTGGGTCACTGCACCATACCCTGGGTTGGATCACTGCACCATACCCTGGGTTGGGTCACTGCACCATACCCTGGGTTGGGTCACTGCACCATACCCTGGGTTGGGTCACTGCACCATACCCTGGGTTGGGTCACTGCACCATACCCTGGGTTGGATCACTGCACCATACCCTGGGTTGGGTCACTGGGTTGGGTCACTGCACCATACCCTGGGTTGGGTGCACCATACTCTGGGTTGGGTCACTGCACTATACCCTGGGTTGGGTCACTGCACCATACCCTGGGTTGGGTCACTGCACCATACCCTGGGTTGGGTCACTGCACCATATGCTGGGTTGGGTCACTGCACCATACCCTGGGTTGGATCGCTGCACCTTACCCTGGGTTGGGTCACTGCACCATACCCTGGGTTGGATCACTGCACCATACCCTGGGTTGGGTCACTGCACCATACCCTGGGTTGGGTCACTGCACCATACCCTGGGTTGGGTCACTGCACCATACCCTGGGTTGGGTCACTGCACCATACCCTGTGTTGGGTCACTGCACCATACCCTGGGTTGGGTCACTGCACCATACCCTGTGTTGGGTCACTGCACCATAACCTGGGTTGGGACACTGCACCATACCCTGGGTTGGGTCACTGCACCATACCCTGGGTTGGGTCACTGCACCATACCCTGGGTTGGGTCACTGCACCATACCCTGGGTTGGGTCACTGCACCATACCCTGGGTTGGGTCACTGCACCATACCCTGGGTTGGGTCACTGCACCATACGCTGGGTTGGGTCACTGCACCATACCCTGGGTTGGGTCACTGCACCATACCCTGGGTTGGGTCACTGCACCATACCCTGGGTTGGGTCACTGCACCATACCCTGCACCATACCCTGGGTTGGGTCACTGCACCATACCCTGGGTTGGGTCACTGCACCATACCCTGGGTTGTCACTGCACCATACCCTGGGTTGGGTCACTGCACCATACCCTGGGTTGGGTCACTGCACCATTCTCTGGGTTGGGTCACTGCACCATACCCTGGGTTGGGTCACTGCACCATACCCTGGGTTGGGTCACTGCACCACACCCTGGGTTGGGTCACTGCACCATACCCTGGGTTGGGTCACTGCAACATACCCTGGGTTGGGTCACTGCACCATACCCTGGGTTGGGTCACTGCAACATACCCTGGGTTGGGTCACTGCACCATACCCTGGGTTGGGTCACTGCACCATACCCTGGGTTGGGTCACTGCAACATACCCTGGGTTGGGTCACTGCACCATACCCTGGGTTGGGTCACTGCACCATACCCTGGGTTGGGTCACTGCACCATACCCTGGGTTGGGTCACTGCACCATACCCTGGGTTGGGTCACTGCACCATACCCTGGGTTGGGTCACTGCACCATACCCTGGGTTGGGTCACTGCACCATACCCTGGGTTGGGTCACTGCACCATACCCTGGGTTGGGTCACTGCACCATACCCTGGGTTGGGTCACTGCACCATACCCTGGGTTGGGTCACTGCACCATACCCTGGGTTGGGTCACTGCACCATACCCTGGGTTGGGTCACTGCACCATACCCTGGGTTGGGTCACTGCACCATACCCTGGGTTGGATCACTGCACCATACCCTGGGTTGGGTCACTGCACCATACCCTGGGTTGGGTCACTGCACCATACCCTGGGTTGGGTCACTGCACCATACCCTGGGTTGGGTCACTGCACCATACCCTGGGTTGGGTCACTGTCATTGCACCATACCCTGTGTTGGGTCACTGCACCATACCCTGGGTTGGGTCACTGCACCATACCCTGGGTTGGGTCACTGCACCATACCCTGGGTTGGGTCACTGCACCATACCCTGGGTTGGGTCACTGCACCATACCCTGGGTTGGGTCACTGCACCATACCCTGGGTTGGGTCACTGCACCATACCCTGGGTTGGATCACTGCACCATACCCTGGGTTGGGTCACTGCACCATACCCTGGGTTGGGTCACTGCACCATACCCTGGGTTGGGTCACTGCACCATACCCTGGGTTGGGTCACTGCACCATACCCTGTGTTGGGTCACTGCACCATACCCTGGGTTGGGTCACTGCACCATACCCTGGGTTGGGTCACTGCACCATACCCTGGGTTGGGTCACTGCACCATACCCTGGGTTGGGTCACTGCACCATACCCTGGGTTGGGTCACTGCACCATACCCTGGGTTGGGTCACTGCAACATACCCTGGGTTGGGTCACTGCACCATACACTGGGTTGGGTCACTGCACCATACGCTGGGTTGGGTCACTGCACCATACCCTGGGTTGGGTCACTGCACCATACCCTGGGTTGGATCACTGCACCATACCCTGGGTTGGGTCACTGCACCATACCCTGGGTTGGGTCACTGCACCATACCCTGTGTTGGGTCACTGCACCATAACCTGGGTTGGGACACTGCACCATACCCTGGGTTGGGTCACTGCACCATACCCTGGGTTGGGTCACTGCACCATACCCTGGGTTTGGTCACTGCAACATACCCTGGGTTGGGTCACTGCACCATACGCTGGGTTGGGTCACTGCACCATACGCTGGGTTGGGTCACTGCACCATACCCTGGGTTGGGTCACTGCACCATACCCTGGGTTGGGTCACTGCACCATACCCTGGGTTGGGTCACTGCACCATACCCTGGGTTGGGTCACTGCACCATACCCTGGGTTGGGTCACTGCAACATACCCTGGGTTGGGTCACTGCACCATACCCTGGGTTGGGTCACTGCACCATACCCTGGGTTGGGTCACTGCACCATACCCTGGGTTGGGTCACTGCTCCATACCCTGGGTTGGGTCACTGCACCATACCCTGGGTTGGGTCACTGCTCCATACCCTGGGTTGGGTCACTGCACCATACCCTGGGTTGGGTCACTGCACCATACCCTGGGTTGGGTCACTGCACCATACCCTGGGTTGGGTCACTGCACGATACCCTGGGTTGGGTCACTGCACCATACCCTGGGTTGGGTCACTTCACCATACCCTGGGTTGGGTCACTGCACCATACCCTGGGTTGGGTCACTGCACCATACCCTGGGTTGGGTCACTGCACCATACCCTGGGTTGGGTCACTGCACGATACCCTGGGTTGGGTCACTGCACCATACCCTGGGTTGGGTCACTGCACCATACCCTGGGTTGGGTCACTGCACCATACCCTGGGTTGGGTCACTGCACCATACCCTGGGTTGGGTCACTGCACCATACCCTGGGTTGGGTCACTGCACCATACCCTGGGTTGGGTCACTGCACCACACCCTGGGTTGGGTCACTGCACCACACCCTGGGTTGGGTCACTGCACCATACCCTGGGTTGGGTCACTGCACCATACCCTGGGTTGGGTCACTGCACCACACCCTGGGTTGGGTCACTGCACCACACCCTGGGTTGGGTCACTGCACCATACCCTGGGTTGGGTCACTGCACCATACCCTGGGTTGGGTCACAAAGTCAGGGTAAAATCTCTAATACTAATTTTGTATTGTCCCTCTAAATGGACTCCTTTAATTTTGGTGTTGGATAATGAAAGGTTTGGATGCAATGTTGTTGTGGATAAACTTTAATGACGAGGTGTATTGACAGGCGGGTAGGTGTAAAGGGCAGGTAATGGTCTTAATGGAGGTGTGGTTGGGGTTAATGGCTCGCCCTCATGCCTCACACACATTATCTTGTCTCTCATATCTTCACCCATTATGATTTTACTCTCATGTAAGCGATTAAGCAATTACTGCCTGTTTTGTCTCTACCTGTGTTGTCCAACACTGGTGTTGTCCAACACCGGTGTTGTCCAACACTGGTGTTGTCCAACACTGGTGTTGTCCAACACCGGTGTTGTCCAACACTGGTGTTGTCCAACACTGGTGTTGTCCAACACTGGTGTTGTCCAGCACCGGTGTTGTCCAACACTGGTGTTGTCCAACACCGGTGTTGTCCAACACTGGTGTTGTCCAACACTGGTGTTGTCCAACACCGGTGTTGTCCAACACTGGTGTTGTCCAATGCTGATGTCCAACACTGGTGTTGTCCAACACTTGTGTTGTCCAACGCTGATGTCCAACACTGGTGTTGTCCAACACTTGTGTTGTCCAACACTGGTGTTGTCCAACACTGGTGTTGTCCAACGCTGATGTCCAACACTGGTGTTGTCCAACACTTGTGTTGTCCAACACTGGTGTTGTCCAACACTTGTGTTGTCCAACGCTGATGTCCAACACTGGTGTTGTCCAACACTTGTGTTGTCCAACACTGGTGTTGTCCAACACTTGTGTTGTCCAACACTGGTGTTGTCCAACACTTGTGTTGTCCAACACCGGTGTTGTCCATCACTGGTGTTGTCCAACACTTGTGTTGTCCAACACTGGTGTTGTCCAACACTTGTGTTGTCCAACACTGGTGTTGTCCAACACTTGTGTTGTCCAACACTGGTGTTGTCCAACACTTGTGTTGTCCAACACTGGTGTTGTCCAACACTTGTGTTGTCCAACACTGGTGTTGTCCAACACTTGTGTTGTCCAACACTGGTGTTGTCCAACACTTGTGTTGTCCAACACTGGTGTTGTCCAACACTTGTGTTGTCCAACACCGGTGTTGTCCATCACTGGTGTTGTCCAACACTTGTGTTGTCCAACACTGGTGTTGTCCAACACTGGTGTTGTCCATCACTGGTGTTGTCCAACACCGGTGTTGTCCATCACTGGTGTTGTCCAACACTTGTGTTGTCCATCACTGGTGTTGTCCAACACTTGTGTTGTCCAACACTGGTGTTGTCCAACACTGGTGTTGTCCAACACTTGTGTTGTCCAACACTGGTGTTGTCCAACACTTGTGTTGTCCAACACTGGTGTTGTCCAACACTTGTGTTGTCCAACACTGGTGTTGTCCAACACTTGTGTTGTCCAACACTGGTGTTGTCCAACACTTGTGTTGTCCAACACTGGTGTTGTCCAACACTTGTGTTGTCCATCACTGGTGTTGTCCAACACTTGTGTTGTCCAACACTTGTGTTGTCCAACACTGGTGTTGTCCAACACTTGTGTTGTCCAACACTGGTGTTGTCCAACACTTGTGTTGTCCAACACTGGTGTTGTCCAACACTTGTGTTGTCCAACACTGGTGTTGTCCAACACCGGTGTTGTCCATCACTGGTGTTGTCCAACACTTGTGTTGTCCAACACCGGTGTTGTCCAACACCGGTGTTGTCCAACACTGGTGTTGTCCAACACTTGTGTTGTCCAACACTGGTGTTGTCCAACACTTGTGTTGTCCAACACTGGTGTTGTCCAACACTTGTGTTGTCCAACACCGGTGTTGTCCATCACTGGTGTTGTCCAACACTTGTGTTGTCCAACACTGGTGTTGTCCAACACCGGTGTTGTCCAACACCGGTGTTGTCCAACACTTGTGTTGTCCAACACTTGTGTTGTCCAACACCAATGTTCTTCATCACCTGTGTTCTCCTTCACCTGTGTTCTCCATCACCTGTGTTCTCCATCACCTGTGTTCTCCATCACCTGTGTTCTCCATCACCTGTGTTCTCCATCACCTGTGTTCTCCATCACCTGTGTTCTGCATCACCTGTGTTCTCCATCACCTGTGTTCTCCATCACCTGTGTTCTCCATCACCTGTGTTCTCCATCACCTGTGTTCTCCATCACCTGTGTTCTCCATCACCTGTGTTCTGCATCACCTGTGTTCTCCATCACCTGTGTTCTCCATCACCTGTGTTCTCCATCACCAATGTTCTCCACCAATGTTCTCCACCTGTGTTCTGCATCACCTGTGTTCTCCATCACCAATGTTCTCCATCACCTGTGTTCTCCATCACCAATGTTCTCCATCACGAATGTTCTCCATCACCTGTGTTCTGCATCATCTGTGTTGTCCATCACCAGTGTTCTCCACCACCTGTGTTCTCCATCACCAATGTTCTCCATCACCTGTGTTCTCCATCACCTGTGTTCTCCATCACCAATGTTCTCCATCACCAATGTTCTCCATCGCCTGTGTTCTGCATCACCTGTGTACTCCATCACCTGTGTTCTCCATCACCTGTGTTCTGCATCACCTGTGTTCTTTATCAACTGTGTTCTTCATCATCTGTGTTCTGCATCACCTGTGCTCTGCATCACCTTTGTTCTCCATCACCTCTGTTCTGCATCACTTGTGTTCTCCATCACCTATGTTCTCCATCACCTGTGTTCTGCATCACCTGTGTTCTCCATCACATGTGTTCTCCCTCACCTGTGTTCTCCATCACCTGTGTTCTCCATCACATGTGCTCTCCATCACCTGTGCTCTCCATCACCTGTGTTCTCCATCACCTGTGTTCTGCATCACCTGTGTTCTCCATCACATGTGTTCTCCCTCACCTGTGTTCTCCCTCACCTGTGTTCTCCCTCTCCTGTGTTCTCCATCACCTGTGTTCTCCATCACATGTGCTCTCCATCACCTGTGTTCTCCATCACCTGTGTTCTGCATCACCTGTGTTCTCCATCACATGTGTTCTCCCTCACCTGTGTTCTCCCTCACCTGTGTTCTCCCTCTCCTGTGTTCTCCATCACCTGTGTTCTCCATCACATGTGCTCTCCATCACCTGTGTTCTCCATCACCTGTGTTCTGCATCACCTGTGTTCTCCATCACCTGTGTTCTCCATCACCTGTGTTCTCCATCACCTGTGTTCTCCATCACCTGTGTTCTCCATCACCTGTGTTCTCCATCACCTGTGTTCTCCCTCACCTGTGTTCTCCATCACATGTGCTCTCCATCACCTGTGTTCTCCATCACCTGTGTTCTCCCTCACCTGTGTTCTCCATCACATGTGTTCCCCATCACCTGTGTTCTCCATCACCTGTGTTCTCCATCACCTGTGTTCTCCATCATATGTGTTCTCCCTCACCTGTGTTCTCCCTCACCTGTGTTCTCCATCACCTGTGTTCTCCATCACCTGTGTTCTCCATCACCTGTGTTCTCCATCACCTGTGTTCTCCATCACCTGTGTTCTCCATCACCTGTGTTCTCCATCACCTGTGTTCTCCATCACCTGTGTTCTCCATCACCTGTGTTCTCCCTCACCTGTGTTCTCCATCACCTGTGCTCTCCATCACATGTGCTCTCCATCACCTGTGTTCTGCATCACCTGTGTTCTGCATCACCTGTGTTCTCCATCACATGTGTTCTCCCTCACCTGTGTTCTCCCTCACCTGTGTTCTCCATCACCTGTGTTCTCCATCACCTGTGTTCTCCATCACCTGTGTTCTCCATCACCTGTGTTCTCCATCACATGTGTTCTCCATCACCTGTGTTCTCCATCACCTGTGTTCTCCATCACCTCTGTTCTCCATCACCTGTGTTCTCCATCACCTGTGTTCTCCATCACCTGTGTTCTCCATCACCTGTGTTCTCCATCACCTGTGTTCTCCATCACATGTGTTCTCCATCACCTGTGTTCTCCATCACCTGTGTTCTCCATCACCTGTGTTCTCCATCACCTGTGTTCTCCCTCACCTGTGTTCTCCATCACCTGTGTTCTCCATCACCTGTGTTCTCCATCACCTGTGTTCTCCATCACCTGTGTTCTCCATCACATGTGTTCTCCATCACCTGTGTTCTCCATCACCTGTGTTCTCCATCACCTCTGTTCTCCATCACCTGTGTTCTCCATCACCTGTGTTCTCCATCACCTGTGTTCTCCATCACCTGTGTTCTCCATCACCTGTGTTCTCCATCACATGTGTTCTCCATCACCTGTGTTCTCCATCACCTGTGTTCTCCATCACCTGTGTTCTCCATCACCTGTGTTCTCCATCACATGTGTTCTGCATCACCTGTGTTCTCCATTACCTGTGTTCTCCATCACCTGTGTTCTCCATCACCTGTGTTCTCCATCACATGTGTTCTCCATCACCTGTGTTCTCCATCACCTGTGTTCTCCATCACCTGTGTTCTCCATCACCTGTGTTCTCCATCACCTGTGTTCTCCATCACCTGTGTTCTCCATCACCTGTGTTCTCCATCACCTGTGTTCTCCATCACCTGTGTTCTCCATCACCTGTGTTCTCCATCACCTGTGTTCTCCCTCACCTGTGTTCTCCATCACCTGTGTTCTCCATCACCTGTGTTCTCCATCACCTGTGTTCTCCATCACCTGTGTTCTCCATCACCTGTGTTCTCCATCACCTGTGTTCTCCATCACCTGTGTTCTCCATCACCTGTGTTCTCCATCACCTGTGTTCTCCCTCACCTGTGTTCTCCATCACCTGTGTTCTCCATCACCTGTGTTCTCCATCACCTGTGTTCTCCATCACCTGTGTTCTCCATCACCTGTGTTCTCCCTCACCTGTGTTCTCCATCACCTGTGTTCTCCACCTATGTTCTCCACCTGTGTTCTCCATCACCTGTGTTCTCCATCACCTGTGTTCTCCATCACCTGTGTTCTCCATCACCTGTGTTCTCCCTCACCTGTGTTCTCCATCACCTGTGTTCTCCATCACCTGTGTTCTCCATCACCTGTGTTCTCCATCACTTGTGTTCTCCATCACCTATGTTCTCCATCACCTGTGTTCTCCATCACCTGTGTTCTCCATCACCTGTGTTCTCCCTCACCTGTGTTCTCCATCACCTGTGTTCTCCATCACCTGTGTTCTCCATCACCTGTGTTCTCCCTCACCTGTGTTCTCCATCACCTGTGTTCTCCATCACCTGTGTTCTCCATCACCTGTGTTCTCCATCACCTGTGTTCTCCATCACCTGTGTTCTCCCTCACCTGTGTTCTCCATCACCTGTGTTCTCCATCACCTGTGTTCTCCATCACCTGTGTTCTCCATCACCTGTGTTCTCCCTCACCTGTGTTCTCCATCACCTGTGTTCTCCATCACCTGTGTTCTCCATCACCTGTGTTCTGACATACTCATAAATGGAGAGCACAAAAATATTTGAAAGTTCACGATGAAGAACATTATGTTTGTGCCATGTTTGTGCCATGTTTGTGCCATGTTTGTGACATGTTTGTGCCATGTTTGTGCCATGTTTGTGCCATGTTTGTGCCATGTTTGTGCCATGTTTGTGCCATGTTTTGCCATGTTTGTGCCATGTTTCTGCCATGTTTGTGCCATGTTTGTGCCATGTTTTGCCATGTTTGTGCCATGTTTGTGCCATGTTTGTGCCATGTTTGTGCCATGTTTGTGCCATGTTTTGCCATGTTTGTGCCATGTTTGTGCCATGTTTGTGCCATGTTTGTGCCATGTTTGTGCCATGTTTGTGCCATGTTTGTGCCATGTTTGTGCCATGTTTTGCCATGTTTGTGCCATGTTTGTGCCATGTTTGTGCCATGTTTGTGCCATGTTTTGCCCTGTTTGTGCCATGTTTCTGCCATGTTTGTGCCATGTTTGTGCCATGTTTTGCCATGTTTGTGCCATGTTTGTGCCATGTTTTGCCATGTTTGTGCCATGTTTGTGCCATGTTTTGCCATGTTTGTGCCATGTTTGTGCCATGTTTGTGCCATGTTTTGCCATGTTTGTGCCATGTTTATGACATGTTTGTGCCATGTTTGTGCCATGTTTGTGACATGTTTGTGCCATGTTTGTGCCATGTTTGTGCCATGTTTTGCCATGTTTGTGCCATGTTTGTGCCATGTTTGTGCCATGTTTGTGCCATGTTTTGCCATGTTTGTGCCATGTTTCTGCCATGTTTGTGCCATGTTTGTGCCATGTTTTGCCATGTTTGTGCCATGTTTGTGCCATGTTTTGCCATGTTTGTGCCATGTTTGTGCCATGTTTGTGCCATGTTTGTGCCATGTTTTGCCATGTTTGTGCCATGTTTATGACATGTTTGTGCCATGTTTGTGCCATGTTTGTGCCATGTTTGTGACATGTTTGTGCCATGTTTGTGCCATGTTTGTGACATGTTTGTGCCATGTTTGTGCCATGTTTGTGCCATGTTTGTGCCATGTTTGTGACATGTTTGTGACATGTTTGTGCCATGTTTGTGCCATGTTTGTGCCATGTTTGTGCCATGTTTGTGCCATGTTTGTGACATGTTTGTTCCATGTTTGTTCCATGTTTGTGCCATGTTTGTGACAAGTTTGTGACATGTTTGTGTCATGTTTGTGACATGTTTGTGACATGTTTGTGTTATGTTTGTGCCATGTTTGTAACATGTTTGTGACATGTTTGTGCCATGTTTGTGCCATGTTTGTAACATGTTTGTGACATGTTTGTGCCATGTTTCTGCCATGTTTGTGCCATGTTTGTTCCATGTTTGTGCCATGTTTGTGCCATGTTTGTGCCATGTTTTGCCATGTTTGTGTTATGTGACATGTTTGTGCCATGTTTGTGACATGTTTGTGCCATGTTTGTGACATGTTTGTGCCATGTTTGTGACATGTTTGTGACATGTTTGTGCCATGTTTGTGTCATGTTTGTGACATGTTTGTGACATGTTTGTGACATGTTTGTGCCATGTTTGTGACTGTTTGTGACATGTTTGTGCCATGTTTGTGTCATGTTTGTGACATGTTTGTGCCATGTTTGTGACATGTTTGTGCCATGTTTGTGACATGTTTGTTCCATGTTTGTGCTATGTTTGTGACATGTTTGTTCCATGTTTGTTCCATGTTTGTGACATGTTTGTGCCATGTTTGTGACATGTTTGTTCCATGTTTGTTCCATGTTTGTGCCATGTTTGTGACATGTTTGTGACATGTTTGTGCCATGTTTGTGACATGTTTGTGACATGTTTGTGCCTTGTTTGTGCCATGTTTGTGACATGTTTGTTCCATGTTTGTGCCATGTTTGTTCCATGTTTGTTCCATGTTTGTTCCATGTTTGTTCCATGTTTGTGCCATGTTTGTGCCATGTTTGTTCCATGTTTGTTCCATGTTTGTGGCATGTTTGTGCCATGTTTGTGACATGTTTGTGCCATTTTTGTGCAATGTTTGTGCCATGTTTGTGCCATGTTTGTGACATGTTTGTGCCATGTTTGTGCCATGTTTGTGCCATGTTTGTGCCATGTTTGTGACATGTTTGTGCCATGTTTGTGCCATGTTTGTGCCATGTTTGTGCCATGTTTGTGCCATGTTTGTGACATGTTTGTGCCATGTTTGTGACATGTTTGTGCCATTTTTGTGCCATGTTTGTGCCATTTTTGTTCCATGTTTGTTCCATGTTTGTGCCATGTTTGTGCCATGTTTGTGCAATGTTTGTGCCATGTTTGTGCCATGTTTGTGCCATGTTTGTGCCATGTTTGTGACATGTTTGTGCCATGTTTGTGCCATGTTTGTGCCATGTTTGTGCCATGTTTGTGCCATGTTTGTGCCATGTTTGTGCCATGTTTGTGACATGTTTGTTCCATGTTTGTTCCATGTTTGTGCCATGTTTGTGCAATGTTTGTGCAATGTTTGTGCCATGTTTGTGCCATGTTTGTGCCATGTTTGTGCCATGTTTGTGGCATGTTTGTGCCATGTTTGTGCCATGTTTGTGACATGTTTGTGCCATGTTTGCCGGTGGTAATGAGACAGTAATAAATGATCGCCTCCACATTTCCCTCACTTAACAATATTTTCAACAAAGAAACAATGTTGAAGAACTCCAGGATATTGTTGCGTGGTGTGACCCAGCTGTGGCCCAACTGTGACCAGCTGTGTCCCAACTGTGACCAGCTGTGACCCAGCTGTGGCAAATCTTGTACACATTTGTCCTCCTGATCTACCCAGTCGAGTGGTGGGTCATCTTACAGTGTTCTGCTCTAATAATATCATTATTTGCACAAGTACGTGCACAAAGTATACACTCCTACACTAACATACTACTATATACAAAGCCTCTGGTTATGCACAACATTTCGGGCAAATTAGGTCAGTTTTTTCCCCAGGATGCTACCCACACCAGTCGACTTATACCCACGTACCTGTCTACTACTAGGTGAACAGGAATAGCAGGTGTCTTATAGTAACATGCCCTAATGTTGCCGCCCGTACCGGGGATCAACCCCCGCAGCTCAGAGTGTGAGCTGAGTGCGCTAGCAACAGAGCTGTGGGACACCTGTAGCCAGGCTCCAGTTACTCGGGTTTTTGGCGTAAATTGTGAGGACATTTTTCCCTTCTCCAAAATTTGCATTGTAGCCTATAACTTGCTACAAATTATAAATTTGCTTTGACTTATAGCCTATAACATGCCACGAATTATACTGTGGACTGTGATTAAAATTCTTTTTTATTGTACTGTGACTGACATACATGTATGTAATGTTGGTCAGGAAAACATCAAATTGGTATTGATAATATCCATGTTTTAAGATAACTGAAAATAGATAAGTGTAATTGCTATTTTTTAATGAATTTAACAATGCGTGATAACAAACTGTAAATAACGCAGCCGTTCTTTAGTTTGGTAAATTATGAAAATTTACTCAGTTTTGGGGTCGACTGGAACTTAACGTCAAGGGGAGTAAGACTTGGTATGTCTTTGTACAGTTTATCATAAATGATGAAAACACTGAGGGGAACTTGTCAGTCCCTCAGTGTTTGTTATACTCTTGTTAACACTGAGGGGAACTTGTCAGTCCCTCAGTGTTTGTTAGTTATACTCTTGTTAACACTGAGGGGAACTTGTCAGTCCCTCAGTGTTTGTTATACTCTTGTTAACACTGAGGGGAACTTGTCAGTCCCTCAGTGTTTGTTATACTCTTGTTAACACTGAGGGGAACTTGTCAGTCCCTCAGTGTTTGTTAGTTATACTCTTGTTAACACTGAGGGGAACTTGTCAGTCCCTCAGTGTTTGTTAGTTATACTCTTGTTAACACTGAGGGGAACTTGTCAGTCCCTCAGTGTTTGTTAGTTATACTCTTGTTAACACTGAGGGGAACTTGTCAGTCCCTCAGTGTTTGTTAGTTATACTCTTGTTAACACTGAGGGGAACTTGTCAGTCCCTCAGTGTTTGTTATACTCTTGTTAACACTGAGGGGAACTTGTCAGTCCCTCAGTGTTTGTTATACTCTTGTTAACACTGAGGGGAACTTGTCAGTCCCTCAGTGTTTGTTAGTTATACTCTTGTTAACACTGAGGGGAACTTGTCAGTCCCTCAGTGTTTGTTAGTTATACTCTTGTTAACACTGAGGGGAACTTGTCAGTCCCTCAGTGTTTGTTAGTTATACTCTTGTTAACACTGAGGGGAACTTGTCAGTCCCTCAGTGTTTGTTAGTTATACTCTTGTTAACACTGAGGGGAACTTGTCAGTCCCTCAGTGTTTGTTATACTCTTGTTAACACTGAGGGGAACTTGTCAGTCCCTCAGTGTTTGTTATACTCTTGTTAACACTGAGGGGAACTTGTCAGTCCCTCAGTGTTTGTTAGTTATACTCTTGTTAACACTGAGGGGAACTTGTCAGTCCCTCAGTGTTTGTTAGTTATACTCTTGTTAACACTGAGGGGAACTTGTCAGTCCCTCAGTGTTTGTTAGTTATACTCTTGTTAACACTGAGGGGAACTTGTCAGTCCCTCAGTGTTTGTTAGTTATACTCTTGTTAACACTGAGGGGAACTTGTCAGTCCCTCAGTGTTTGTTAGTTATACTCTTGTTAACACTGAGGGGAACTTGTCAGTCCCTCAGTGTTTGTTAATTATACTCTTGTTAACACTGAGGGGAACTTGTCAGTCCCTCAGTGTTTGTTAATTATACTCTTGTTAACACTGAGGGGAACTTGTCAGTCCCTCAGTGTTTGTTAGTTATACTCTCGTTAACACTGAGGGGAACTTGTCAGTCCCTCAGTGTTTGTTAGTTATACTCTTGTTAACACTGAGGGGAACTTGTCAGTCCCTCAGTGTTTGTTAGCCTCCCACTATACTCTTGTTAACTCTCTCTGGCATACTAACCTTATTATTATTATTGATTCGTTTCTTTATATATATATATATATATATATATATATATATATATATATATATATATATATATATATATATATATATATATATATATATATATATATATATGCAAAACAACCACTCTGAAAGAATAGAGAAATTCCAAGCGCTTTCGTGACTACTCACATTATCAAGGAACTATGAAAGTAAAGCATCCAAGGAAGCTATATAAGGGGTCTGGCCAGCACCTCACTATCAGATCCCACAACGGTTAAACACCTGACGCGCGCCGACCCATCTTGGATAGGTCCTTTGCACAACTCACCCACAAACTATTTTACCCAAGAAAATTTAAAAATTATTATTTGTCCAGTGTATTATTAAATTTTTCCCAAATTCTATTAATTGTAAATGGATCTAATTTATATAAACCAAAGGAAATATTCATATTATTGTCAAAACTGCTTTTTATGAAACAAGATTCAATTATATTCCTGTCGACCATGGACTTGCTTGATACTACTTTCTCAACTTTTTGAAA
Organism: Cherax quadricarinatus; assembly: GCF_038502225.1. Lineage (NCBI taxonomy): Eukaryota > Metazoa > Arthropoda > Malacostraca > Decapoda > Parastacidae > Cherax > Cherax quadricarinatus. The sequence continues at coordinate 38,084,914 of NC_091306.1, read as the reverse complement.
ATCAATTGGATGGTTAAAATCTCTTACATGAATAAATAGAGCATTGGAATCTTGTCCAGTTCTAATGCTATATTTATGTTATTTTAATCTTAGTTCGAGATTTTTACCAGTTTGACCGTAATAAACTTTATCGCAAATTTTACAAGGAATCTTATAGACACATCCATCAGCATTTTGGGGGGAATTCTTTATCAAAAGTTTTTTAACTCTGGTAGCCTGGTGGAGGACTCTGGTGGCCTGGTGGTTAACGCTCTCGCTTCACACGGTGAGGGTCTGGGTTCGATTCCCAGCCAGAGTAGAAACACTGGACGTGTTTCTTTCCACCTGTTGTCTATGTTCCCCATCAGTAAAATGGGTACCTGGGTGTTAGTCGACTGGTGTGGGTCGCATCCTGGGACACTGACCTAAGGAGGCCTGGTCACAGACCGGGCCGCGGGGGCGTTGACCCCCGGAACTCTCTCCAGATAAACTCTCCAGATAAACTCTCCAGATAACTGTATCAAGATTTTTGAATACAACTTTAATATTAAAAGTCTTAAGAAGAGAAGGCATATCAACCAAGTTTTCATGGTAAGGGAGAACCAACATATTTTTAGTTGAATAAGGCTGGTTGTCCCTTTTTGTATTGTAAAAAGTATTTCTAGCAACTTTAAAAGATTTATCAATTACATTTCTTGGGTATTTTAAATCATTACCTATTTCATAAATTTTGGATATTTCCTCATCTATGAACTCAGGACTACAAATTCGTAAAGCTCTCAAAAACATTGATGGGAAAACAGACAGTTTGACTCTCTCTTGATGCGAGGAATAATAGTGGACATAGGAACAGTTATTTGTAGGTTTTCTGTAAATTTTAAATTTGAATTCATTATTACCCTTAATAATTAAAACATCTAGAAAAGGCAATGAGTTATTTTCTTCAAACTCAACAGTAAAGTTTATAGAATGGGCTAAGCTATTTAATTTTCCAAGGAAATGGTGTATATCTACATTTTTGGGCATAAGACACAAATATCATCAACATATCTGAACCATTTTGCTCTATTAGGGAGGATTGTGTTAAGCAACCTTGTTTCAAAAAATTCCATGTATAGGTTACTAAGAACAGGTGAAAGAGGATTTCTAGATGTTTTAATTATTAAGGGTAATAATGAATTCAAATTTAAAATTTACCTGACCTACTCTACTCTATCATGACAGTTGAACATTGGTGTTGACCTGACCTACTCTACTCTATCATGATAGTTGAACATTGGTGTTGACCTGACCTACTCTACTCTATCATGACAGTTGAACATTGGTGTTGACCTGACCTACTCTACTCTATCATGATAGTTGAACATTGGTGTTGACCTGACCTACTCTACTCTGTTATGATAGTTGAACATTGGTGTTGACCTGACCTACTCTACTCTATCATGATAGTTGAACATTGGTGTTGACCTGACCTACTCTACTCTGTCATGATAGTTGAACATTGGTGTTGACCTGACCTACTCTACTCTATCATGACAGTTGAACATTGGTGTTGACCTGACCTACTCTACTCTATCATGATAGTTGAACATTGGTGTTGACCTGACCTACTCTACTCTATCATGATAGTTGAACATTGGTGTTGACCTGACCTACTCTACTCTATCATGATAGTTGAACATTGGTGTTGACCTGACCTACTCTACTCTATCATGATAGTTGAACATTGGTGTTGACCTGACCTACTCTACTCTATCATGACAGTTGAACATTGGTGTTGACCTGACCTACTCTACTCTATCATGATAGTTGAACATTGGTGTTGACCTGACCTACTCTACTCTATCATGATAGTTGAACATTGGTGTTGACCTGACCTACTCTACTCTATCATGACAGTTGAACATTGGTGTTGACCTGACCTACTCTACTCTATCATGACAGTTGAACATTGGTGTTGACCTGACCTACTCTACTCTGTCATGATATGTAAAGTAAAAGGACACAAGTGCAACTAATGTGACATTTTATTGTGTTAACGTTTCGCTCTTC
>NC_091306.1:38052243-38082783 GCF_038502225.1 Cherax quadricarinatus | reverse complement strand
AATATAATGCAGAGAATTCGTAGTTTGGAAGTTAGGAGGAGGTGCGGGATTGCCAAAACTGTTGTCCAGAGGGCTGAGGAAGGGTAGTTGAGGTGGTTTGGACATGTAGAGAGAATGGAGCGAAACAGAATGACTTCAAGAGTGTATCAGTCTGTAGTGGAAGGAAGGCGGGGTAGGGGTTGGCCTAGGAAAGGTTGGAGGGAGGGGGTAAAGGAGGTTTTGTGTGCGAGGGGCTTGGACTTCCAGCGGGCATGCGTGAGTGTGTTTGATAGGAGTGAATGGAGACAAATGATTTTTAATACTTGACGTGCTGTTGGAGTGTGAGCAAAGTAACATTTATGAAGGGATTCAGGGAAACCGGCAGGCCGGACTTGAGTTCTGGAGATGGGAAGTACAGTGCCTGCACTCTGAAGGAGGGGTGTTAATGTTGCAGTTTAAAAACTGTAGTGTAAAGCACCCTTCTGGCAAGACAGTGATGGAGTGAATGATGGTGAAAGTTTATCTTTTTTGGGCCACCCTGCCTTGGTGGGAATCAGCCAGTGTGTTAATAAAAATAAAAAAAATATTATATTCTCCTGTACTCACTAACTCATCTAATGACCATTTGAACTATGTATTATACTATGTACTATTCTTAAGTTAATCTTTAAGTTTGCCTGAAATGCTTAGCATGCAGAGGGGCTTTTGGCATGTGCACCCAACTACAGGTCTCCCTCAACATTCACATTTTCAACTTTCGCGGGCTTCACACATTCGCGAATTACCAACCGCCAAATTCCCAGCCGCCAAATCATATTTAAGTTTCCCGCCACCTGCGAGTCCCTACTACCCTCCCTCCGACCCCCCCCAACTGGCAGCCAGCCCTCCCACCAGTGTGGTGAGTGTTTTGTTTGTTCATTATTTGCTATTAAACTACAGTATAAATAATGTAAACCCATTCATGACTGCATATTGGAATGACTATTCGGACAGGTATTGGACGGTGACATCATGTGTTGACTCTTGAACACGGCAAAGAATCAAACATTTCTGCTACTGCTAATAATAACAATAGTAGTAGTAATAATAATAATAATAATAATAATAATAATAATAATAATTATAATAAATACGATAGAATTGAAGAAAGAAATTGTACAAAAATACAAAGGAGTGGTTGACACATCGTCAGTGTGGCTTTGTTTATGCTGGAGTGAGCATTAGTCTCCGTGCTCTTCCAAACATTTCACAATAATTCATTGTGTTTGGTGCTTGTAGATTGAGTGCGACTGGAGTGGTAGAGGCAGTGGTTGGGGAAGCGGTTGAGGCATTGGGTGAGGCAGTGGGTGAGGCAGTGGTTGAGGCAGTTGGTGAGGCAGTGGTTGAGGCAGTGGGTGAGGCAGTGGGTGAGGCAGTGGGTGAGGCAGTGGTCGAGGCAGTGGTATTTAATAACATGTTATTAATAATAATAATAATAATAATAATAATAATAATAATAATACATGTTATTAGTAATATGTATTATTATTATTTATAACATGTTATTAAATACCACTGCCTCAACTGCTGCCTCTACCATTGCCTCAACTGCTGCCTCTACCAGTGCCTCAACCGCTGCCTCACCCACTACCTCAACCACTGCCTCACCCACTACCTCAACCACTGCCTCACCCGCTGCCTCAACCACTGCCTCAACCACTGCCTCAACCACTGCCTCAACCATTGTTTCACCCACTGCCTCACCCACTGCCTCATGCACTGCCTCTACCATTGCCTCAACCACTGCCTCAGCCACTGCCTCACCCACTGCCTCACCCACTGCCTCACCCACTGCCTCACCCACTGCCTCAACCACTGCCTCACCCACTGCCTCATCCACTGCCTCAACCGCTGCCTCACCCAATGCCTCACCCGCTTCCCCAACCACTGCCTCTACCACTCCAGTCGCACTCAGTCTACAAGCACCAAACACAATGAATTATTGTGAAATGTTTGGAAGAGCACTGAGACTAATGCTTACTCCAGCATAAACAAAGTCACACTGACGATGTGCCAACCACCCGTTCGTATTTTTGTACAATTTCCTTCTTCAATTCTATCGTATTTATTATTATTATAATTTATTATTATTAGTATTATTACTACTACTACTATTGTTATTATTAGCAGTAGCAGAAATGTTTGATTCTTTGCCGTGTTCAAGAGTCAGCACATGATGTCACCATCCAATACCTGTCCGAATAGTCATTCCAATATGCAGTCATGAATGGTTTTACATTATTTATACTGTAGTTTAATAGTAAATAATGAACAAACAAAACACTCACCACACTGGTGGGAGGGCTGGCTGCCAGTTGGGGGGGGTCGGAGGGAGGGTAGTAGGGACTCGCAGTGGTCGAGGAAGTGGAGGCAGTGGTGGAGGCAGTGGTATTTAATAACATACCTGTTATTAAACCATAACATGTATGTATTTAGTACAATTTACGACGTTTTCATGTATTTTATGATTGTTCATGGTTCAACAAGTTAAGGAAGAAGTATTGTATTATATTTCCCTACAATATATTGGGGCAACAAACATTCGCGATTTTTCAACATTGGTGAGGCTCTTGATCCCCTAACCCTCGCGAATGTTGAGGGGGACCTGTATTATATTCCTTTGTACAACCATGTAGTTTGTTAAAATAAAAAATCTAATCTAATCTGATCTAATATCTAACTGTACTTTGGAGTGGAGTTGTTTATTAAATTACTGTAACACTGTTCTTCTTATGAAGGACCTTTGTGAGCCTTGATCAAATACTGTTAGCACATTGGTTTTGTGTAATTTATTAGATAACTCAATTCAAGCTATTGGAAGAGCAGTTGATTTAGACTTATCCCTTACTTTTTTTTTTTTGTCACCCTGCCTTATTGTGAGGTGGTCATTGTGGGAATAGCAATAATTAACAATGTAATTAATCTTCAAAATTTGCCAGCTCACAGACACTAGTGTTCAGATGACCAGTCTTACACTTACAAGTGCTTGGGAGGATGATGTTATTGAGAAATATAGCAAGTATTACAGTACTTGGCTGTTGCTTTGGCCCTCAGTAGAGTAGTGTTCATATTAATTGGGACAGTGATGAAATAAGACATGTATTTGGAAAATTAATGTTTATTTGAAAATACATGACAATGATATGGCAGATAATTGATTTAATAAGAGATATGACTTAAGATTTGCTTTTATAAGCATTGGTACATGCTTTGACAGAGAATCAACCAATGTTGAATGCATTTTGGCAAGTTCTCTGTTGTGGTACCAGGTCCTAAGAACAGCAGCAATTAGCTTCTCTACAGTTGAACAGTCCTGTTTTGTGATCCTGTGTTTGGTTATTGCTCATAGATCCTCAGTTGGGATGAGGACAGGAGAGTTTCCAGGTCAATTTAGAACACTTAGCCCACTCTCTTCAAAGAATGTCAGCATTTTTCTGGAAGTGTGGCATGGAGCAAGATCCTGCTGGAAAATGCCTCCTCCTTCAGGAAAGTCTCTATCCACAATGGAAAACAAATGAGTTGCCAGGATTGCCTTGTATTTGTCACTGTTCATCATTTCCTCAATGATAACAAGCTGTCTAGGACCTTTAGCAGTAAAACTACCCCCAAAACATCATCTTAGAAGGTTGTTTTGGTGTTTGTTGAATGTGTCCTTTCCAAAGAAGTTCACCTTTGCTCCATCTCACTACCCCTGATCTGTACCCATATACTTCAAAATGTGCCTCTTCTAATAATAAAACTTTTCCCTATTAATCTGTTGTCCATCCTTTATGATTGAGTGCACACCACAGCTGTTTTTTATTCCTAGCAGCAGTCAATAATTGTTTCTTTACTGGTTTTCTGGCAGTTCTGCCAACTTCAAGGAGCCTTCACTGAACAGTTGAAAATGAGCATTTACACCAGTTAATGTCAAATCTCTCTGTAGATCTTTTCTGGTTTTCTTGGAATCTTTTAGACTATTTCTTATGATAACATTGTCATCGTGAGGTGTTGTCTTGTATTTTCTTCCACATCTTCCTTGATGCAGCGCTCCACAATAACAGTGTCATCAGCTCTTCAGAATCCGACCACCAATTGACTTTGCTAGGCTCAAATTTTCGGTGCTCTCTCTGATAATTCAATCAGCATGCTTTCTAAGAGCTTCAATACTTGCATGCGTCCTAGGTGTAACATTCATCATGAATTTCAGCAGTAATCATGAAGGGGAGAATTTGGTGAAACCACATTCATTAACAGAGCATGCTTTCTGGAATAGCCTTACAGAACAACAGCTGTTGTGGCACTGACAAGAGTTGCAGGGTAACACCACAGCTGGATGGTTAACGGAAGTCAGTAGCAAACTCCTGTGAAAAGAAAAGAACCCAAACTACATTAACCCTTTCAGGGTCCGTCCCGTAGATCTACGGCTTTATGGTGAGTGTCCAAACCGTAGATCTACGCCATGAGCTCAGCTCACTCTGATAAACTGTGAGTGGTACATTTGGGCCTAGATATGAGAGAATACATCTATGTGGTATGTGTGCACCACATAAAACAGATCCTGCAGCACACTGTGTATAATGAGAGAAAAAAACTGAAATCATGATTTTTTGATTAAAACAGCAACTTTGCAGTGTTTTTTCGTATGTTTTTTATAGTTGTATTTGCGATTTCTTGGTCTCATTTGATAGAATGGAAGACATATTACAGAAATAGAGATGATTTTGATTGGTTTTAGCACTGGAAATGGCTTGAAACTGAGCTCAAAGTAGCGGAAATGTTAAATTTTTGCCGATATTCAAGAGTAAACAAACGACCTCACACGTCTAATACACGTCAGCTGGTGGGTCTAATATACATTCACAAATATGGTGATGATATTTATACAATTATTACAGTATTGCATAGCAGTAAATCTTCTATTTTTTGGTGTGAATAAAAATTCATTATGTGAATAAAAAATCAAAATGGAATTTATTTGTAAAGCCTCAAAACATGACTAATGAACAGAGGAAATGTTAGTTTAGTGCCAGGAATGCCTACATTGTTTATTCTGGACCCTATTTTGAAATTGGAATATTTTGAACTTTGTGTTAAATTGGCCAAATTAACAATTTCCGATCACTTTATTTTGTAGTTGAAACAGTTGACTTGGCGATTTCTTGTGCTCAATCGATAGAATAGAAGTAATACTAGTGAAATAGCTAAGAATTTGGTTGATTGGAATAATGTAATTGGCCTAAAATGGGAGTCAAAGTCGGCAAAATCGCCGATTCGTAAATATCGCTGACACATCAAAATTCGCGAGAGCATAATTTCGTCAATTTTCCACCAAATTTCGTACTTTTTGTTTTATTACCTTCACAAAAAGATTCTCTACGATTTCATAAGAAAAAATAACAAATTTTTTTTTTGAAAATTCTTGGACACTGGTGCGTGACTCCAGATTTGGGCCTTGGACCCTGAAAGGGTTAATCAAGCTGAAGATAATCACAAAATTTACTCCTGTCCCAATTAAGTTACACACTAGTTTAAGCATTACCTGGGAAGCCTGTGGTGGAGGTGGTGGCATCGGGGGGTCATTAAGGAGATGGTCATATTTATGAGAGTAACATTCTTCTTGAAGACATGCTTCTTCACTCTCAATAAAATGTAAGCCAATATCACATACATATAGATATTGTTTATATTGTTTCTTTGTAGATTCATCAGTGCATCTGTAACAGATATAAGTTTTATATATTAATTAAGGTGGTTTACAGTGAGTGTAAATGTGTGTGTGTGTGTGTGTGTGTGTGTGTGTGTGTGAATGAGGATGTGTGTGTGTGTGTACTCACCTATTTGTGCTCATTTATTTGTGGTTGCAGGGGTTGAGTCATAGCTCCTAGCCCTGCCTCTTCACTGGTTGCTACTAGGTCCTCTCTCCCTGCTCCATGAGCTTTATCATACCTCGTCTTAAAATTGTGTATGGTTCCTGCCTCCGCTATGTCACTTGCCAGACTATTCCACTTCCTGACAACTCTGACTAAAGAAATACTCCCTAACATCCCTTTGACTCATCTGAGTCTTCAATTTCCAACTGTGACCTCTTGTTTCTGTGTCCCATCTCTGGAACATCCTCTGTCCACCTTGTCATTTCCTCACAGTATTTTGTATGTTGTTATCGTATCTCCCCTGACCCTCCAGTCCTCCAGTGTTGTCAGGCCAATTTCCCTTAACATTTCTTCATAGGACATTCTCCTTAGCTCTGAAACTAGTCTTGTTGAAACCTTTGCACTTTCTCTAATTTCTTGATGTGCTTGACCAGGTGTGGTTTCCAAACTGGTGCTGCATACTCCAGTATGGGCCTGATGTACACGGTGTACTGAGTCTTGATTGATTCCTTACTGAGGTTGGGAATGCTATTCTCAGGTTTACCAGACACCCATAAGCTGCAGCAGTTATCTAGTTGATGTACGCCTCAGGAGATGTGCTCGGTATTATACTCACCCTAAGATCCTTTTCCGTGATTGAGGTTTGTGGTCTTTGGCCACCTAGCCCATACTCTGTCTGCGGTCTTCTTTGCCCTTCCCTGATCTTCATGACTTAACATTTGGCGGGGTTAAATTCAGGGAGCTAGTTGTCGGACCAGGCTTGCAGCCTGTCCAGGTCTCTTTGTAGTCCTGCCTGATCTTCATCCAATCTAATTCTCCTCATTAGCTTCATATCATCTGCAAACAGGAGCACTTCTGAGTCTATCCCTTCCATCATATCATTCACATGACTCACGAAATCGTAATGACATGATTGCAAACAAACCATACCACAAGTGGGGATAGAACCTGCGATCAGAGAGTCTCAAAACTCCAGACCGTTGCGTTAGCCACTGGACCAGCTAGCCACAAAAATATTTGTCCAACTAGGTATATTTCTATACCATAGGAAGGTTAGCATAGGCACCACTGTGACCACAAATGCAAGTTTTTACAGACGAATCTCCAGCTAGCTTGGCCGTGGCGAACTCTAGCTCAAGTCCCCTCAAAGCCGTCAACTTGACTCATGAAATCGTAATGACATGATAGTGGGTTCTATCCCTGCCCGTGGCATGGTTTATGTCATTCACGTATCCCAAAAATAGCACTGGTCCTAGGACTGACCCCTGTGGAGTCCCGCTCATCACAGGCACCCACTCTGACACCTTGTCACGTACCATGACTCGTTGTTGCCTCCCTGTCAGGTATTCTCTGATCCATTGCAGTGCCCTTCCTGTTATGCATGATTGATCCTCTAGCTTTTGCACTAACCTCTTGTGAGGAACTATGTCAACGACCTTCTTGCAGTCCAAGAAAATGCAGTCTACCCACTCTCTCTCTCATGTCTTACTGTAGTTACCTTGTCATAAAACTCCAGTAGGTTTGTGATGCAGGATTTTCCTTCCCTGAATCCATGGTAGTTGTCATTTATAAGCTTATTCTGTTCTAGGTGCTCCACTACCACCTTCCTGATAATCTTCTCTATGACTTTGCATACTATACATGTCAGTGACACTGGTCTGTAGTTTAGTGCCTCGTGTGTCTCCTTTCTTAAAAATGGGGACTACATTTGCCTCCTTCCATACCTCAGGTATTTGCCTAGTTGCAATGGATGTGTTGAAAATTGTTGTTAGTGGCACATACAGCATCTCTGCCCCCTCTCTAAGGATCCATGGTGAAATGTCCAGTCCCATCACCTTTGAGGTATCAAGTTTGTTTAGCAGCTTCTTCATCTCCTCGGTTGTGTGCGTCTCATCCAGCACTTGTTGGTATATCCCTTGTTGGTGTACCCTCCTGTTCTGGCTTCCTGGAGTCCTTTCTGTCTCCACTGTAAATTCTTCCTTAAATCTCATGTTGAGCTCCTCACATACTTCTTGGTCATTTCTTGCAAGCTCTCCACCCTCCTTCCTCAGCCTGTTTACCTGGTCCTTGATTGTTGCCTTCCTCCTGTTGTGGCTATACAACAGCTTCGGGTCAGACTTGACTTTCAGTGTTATGTCGTTTTCGTATTGTCACTGTGCCTTATCTGTGCATACTTGTTTCTGGCTCTCCGACTAATCTCTTTATTTTCCTAGGTCCTTCGTCTTCTGTACTTTTTCCATTCTCTAACACACTTAGTTTTTGCGTGAGTACTCACCTAATTGTGGTTGCAGGGGTCGAGACTCAGCTCCTGGCCCCGCCTCTTCACTGATCGCTACTAGGTCCTCTCCCTCTCTGCTTCCTGAGCTTCGTCATACCTCTTCTTAAAATTATGTATGGTTCCTGCCTCCACTACTTCACTTGCTAGGCTATTCCACTTCCTGACGACTATGACTGAAGAAATACTTCCTAACGTCCCTGTGACTCGTCTGAGTCCTCAGCTTCCAATTGTGACCCCTTGTTTCTGTGTCCCCTCTCTGGAACATCCTGTCTCTGTCCACCTTGTGTATTCCCTGCAGTATCTTGTATGTTGTTATCATGTCTCCCCTGACCCTTCTGTCCTCCAGTGTCATCAGTCCGATTTCCCTCAACCTTTCCTCGTACGACATTCCCCTGAGCTCTGGAACTAGCCTTGTTGCAAGCCTTTGTACTTTCTCTAACTTCTTGACGTGCTTGACCAGGTGTGGGTTCCAGACTGGTGCTGCATACTCCAGTATGGGCCTAACATACACAGTGTACAGTGTCTTGAACGATTCCTTAGTAAGATATCGGAACACTATTTTCAGGTTTGCCAGGCGCCCGTATGCTGTAGCAGTTATTTGGTTGATGTGTGCCTCTGTTGACGTGCTCGGTGTTATGGTCACCCCAAGATCTTTCTCCCTGAGTGAGGTCTGTAGTCTTTGTCCACCTAGCCTATACTCTGTCTGCGGTCTTCTTTGCCCCTCCCCAATCTTCATGACTTTGCATTTGGCAGGGTTGAATTCGAGAAGCCAGTTTCTGGACCACGTGTGCAGCCTGTCCAGGTCTCTTTGCAGTCCTGCCTCATCCTCATCTGATTTAATTCTTCTCATCAGCTTCACATCATCTGCAAATAGGGACACTTCATAGTCTATTCCTTCCATCATGTCGTTCGCATATATCAAAAATAGCACTGGTCCTAGAACTGACCCCCTGTGGGACCCCGCTCGTCACAGGCACCCACTGTGATACCTCTTCACGTACCATGACTCATTGTTGCCTCCCTGTCAGGTATTCCCTGATCCATTGCAGTGCCCTCCCTGTTATATGCGCCTGATCCTCCAGCTTCTGCACTAATCTCTTGTGAGGAACTGTGTCAAAGGCCTTCCTGCAGCCCAGGAAAATACAATCAACCCACCCCTCTCTCTCATGTCTTACTTTTGTTACCTTGTCATAAAACTTCAGAAGGTTTGTGACACAGGATTTGCCTTCCATAAACCCATGCTGGTTTTCACTTATAATCTTGTTCCATTCAAGGTGTTCCACCACTCTTTTCCTGATAATCTTCTCCATGACTTTGCATACTATACATGTCAGAGACACAGGTAGTCTGGGGACTACATTTGCTGTCTTCCATTTCTCAGGTAGTTGCCCAGTTTCAAGGGATGTGTTGAAGATTGTGGTTAGGGGCACGCACAGCATCTCTGCTCCTTCTCTAAGGACCCATGGGGAGATGTTGTCCTGTCCCATCGCCTTTGAGGTATCAAGGTCATTTAGCAGCTTCTGCACCTCCTCCTTGGTTGTTCATATGTCATCCAACACTTGTTGGTATATTCCCTCTTGATGTTCCCTTCTGTTCCCTTCTGTGTATGTATGTGTGTGTGTGTGTGTGTGTGTGTATACTCACCTAGTTGTACTCACCTAGTTGTGGTTGCAGGGGTCGAGTCACAACTCCTGGCCCCACCTCTTCACTGGTCACTACTAGGTCACTCTTCCTGCTCCATGAGCTTTATCATTCCTCTTCTTAAAGTTATGTATGAATCCTGCCTCCACTACATCACTTCCCAGACTGTTCCACTTCCTGACAGCTCTGACTGAAGAAATACTTCCTAACATCCCTGTGATTCATCTGAGTTTTCAACTTCCAATTGTGACCCCTTGTTGCTGTGTCCCATCTCTGGAGCATCCTATCGCTGTCCACCTTGTCAATTCCTCTCAGTATTTTTTGTCATTATCATATCCCCCTCATCTCTCCTGTCCTCCAGCATCATCAGGTTGATTTCCCTTAACCTTTCCTCGTAGAACATGCCCCTCAGCTCCAGGACTAGTCTTGTTGAAAACCTTTGCACTTTCACTAATTTCATTACATGCTTAGCTAGATGTGGGTTCCAAACTGGTGCTGCATACTCCAATATAGGCCTGACACACATGGCATACAGGGTCCTGAGCAATTCCTTATTGAGATGTCGGACTGCTATTCTTAGGTTTGCTAGACGCCCATATGCTGCAGCAGTTATTTGGTTGATGTGTCTCAGACGATGTGCCCAAGATCCTTTTCCTTGACTGAGGTTTGTAGTCTCAGGCCCCCTAGACTGTACTCTGTCTGCGATCTTTTTTGCCCTTCCCCAATCGTAATGACTTTGCACTTGGTGGGGTTGAACTCCAGGGGCCAGTTTCCGGACCAGGCCTGCAGCCTGACGAGATGCCTTTGTAGTTCCACCTGGTCCTCGTCCGATTGAATTCTTCTCGTCAACTTCACATCATCTGCAAACAAAGACACTTCAGAGTCTATTCCTTTCATCATGTCATTCACATACCCCAGAAACAGCACCAGTCCTAGGACTGACCCCTGTGGAACCCTGCTCATCACAGGCGCCCACTCTGACACCTCGTCACGTTCCATGGCTCGCTGATGTCTTCCCGACAGGTATTCCCCTATCCATTGCAGTGCCTTCCCTGATATACCTGCCTGATCTTTCAGCTTATACTGCGATCTCTTGTGTGGAACTGCATCAAAAGCCTTCTTACAGTCAAAGAAAATGCAGTCTACCCACCCCTCTCTCTCTTGTCTTACTGCTGTCACCCTGTCATAGAACTCCAGTAGGTTTGTGATACAGGATGTCCCTTCCCTGACACTGCTGGTTGTCATTGATAAGCTCATTCCTTTCTAGGTGCTCCATCACTCTTCTGATAATCTTCTCTATGACTGCATACTATACATGTTAGTGACACTAGTCTGTTGTTTAGTGCTTCGTGTCTGTCTCCTTTTTTAAAAAATTGGACTACATTTGTTGTCTTCCATACCCCAGGTAGTCTCTCTGTTTCAATAGATATGTTGAAGATTGTGGTTAGTGGGACACATAGCACCTCTGCTCCCTCTCTCAGGAGAGATGTTATCCAGCCCCATCGCCTTTGAGGTATCTAGCTCGCTTAGCAGCCTCTTCACTTCTTCCTCAGTTGTATGTATTGTGTCCAACACTTGGTGTGCCCCACCTCTCCATCTTTCCGGAGTCCCTTCTGTCTCCTCTGTGAACACTTCTTTGAATCTCATGTTGAGCTCCTCACATGCTTCTCGGTTGTTTCTTGTGATCTCCCCTCCTTCCTTTCTCAGCCTGATTACTGGGTCCTTAACTGTTGTTTTCCTCCTGATGTGGCTTTACAACAGTTTTGGGTCAGTTTTGACTTTCACTGCTGTGTCATTTTCATATTGTCATTGGGCCTCCCTTCTTACCTGTGCATATTCATTTCTGGCTCTTCGACTGCTCTCCTTATTCTCCTGGGTTCTTTGCCTTCTATACTTCTTCCATTCTCTAGCACACTTGGTTTTGGCCTCTCTACACCTTTGAGTGAAACAAGGGCTCATCCTGGCCTTCTCATTATTTCTGTTACCTTTAGTACAAACCTCTCCTCAGCTTCCTTTCATATTGTTGTCACATATTCCATCATCTCATTTACTGGTTTCCCTGCCAGTGCTCTGTCCCACTGAACCTCGTGCAGGAAATTATTCATTCCTCTGTAGTCCCCTCTCTTGTAGTTTGGCTTCGTTCGTTCTACCCTTCCTGTTTCCCTCCCCACTTGTAACTCTACTATGTATTCGAAGCTCAGAACCACGTGGTCACTGGCCCCGAGGGGTCTTTCATATGTGATATCCTCAATATTTGCACTACTCAAGGTGAACACTAAGTCCAGTCTTGCTGGTTCATCTTTTCCTCTCTCTCTGGTAGTGTCCCTTACGTGTTGGTACGTGAGGTTTTCTAGTACCACCTCCATTATCATAGCCCTCCATGTTTCTGGGCCCCCATGTGGCTCCAAGTTATCCCAGTTAATTTCTTTGTGATTGAAGTCACCCGCAATCAGTAGCTTTGCCCTACTCATAAAAAACCAATGGGATTTTGACGAGCTGGAGAGAGGAGGCAGAGGAGAGACTACATAATAGAAACACTTCTGTCCACTTCAGCCAGTGTGTCAACCATTGCTCTGTTACTCTCACCATACTCTTGCATAGGCCTTCTGCTGTTCTGTGGTGGGTTATACATCACTATAATTACCACCTTGGAACCTCCAGACCAAAGTGTTCCTATTATGCAGTCTCTCTCTGCCTCCTCTCTCCAGCTCGTCAAAATCCCATTTGTTTTTGATGAGCAGTGCCACTCTTCCACCCCCCTCTGTTCCCTCTGTCTTTCCTCAAGATCTGTGTGTGTGTGTGTGTGTGTGTGTGTGTGGGTGGGTGGGTGGGTGTCTGGTTCTGGGTGGGTGGATTGGTGGGTGGGTGTCTGGTTCTGGGTGGGTGGATTGGTGGGTGGGTGTCTGGTTCTGGGTGGGTGGATTGGTGGGTGGGTGTCTGGTTCTGGGTGGGTGGATTGGTGGGTGGATTGGTGGGTGGGTGTCTGGTTCTGGGTGGGTGGATTGGTGGGTGGGTGTCTTGGTTCTGGGTGGGTGTTTGGTTGTGGGTGGGTGTTTGGTGTGGGTGGGTGTGTGTTGGTGACTGGGTGTGGGGTATGGGTATGTTTGAGTAAGGATGAGGGTGTTGGTGTGTATTTGTGTGTGAGTGTGTGCTTGGGTGTGGGTTTGTGTTTGGGTGTGGTTTTGTACTCACCTAGTTGTACTCACCTAGTTGAGGTTGCAGGGGTCGAGTCCAAGCTCCTGGCCCCGCCTCTTCACTGGTCGCTACTAGGTCACTCTCCCTGAACCATGAGCTTTATCGTACCTCTGCTTAAAGCTATGTATGGATCCTGACTCCACTACATCGCTTCCCAAACTATTCCACTTCCTGACTACTCTGTGGCTGAAGAAATACTTCCTAACATTGTTTGGATGTGGTTGCATGTTTGGGTGTGGTTGCATTTTTGGGTGAATGTATGTGTGTGTGTTTGGGTATGGGCATGAGACTGGGTTAATGTGGATGAGAGAGTGAGTGTGTGATAGTGTGAAGGAGTGTACAAGTGTGGTATTGTAGAGGCTGGGTTAGAGTGTAGGTGTGAGTGGTCACTGTTTACAAGGGGTGCCTACAGCTCATGTACATGTATGTGAATGCACAATCATGTGTGCTTATACTTTTGTGTGCGTGTACTGTTAGTGTGCCCTAGTAGACTCTACACCATAGACTCAAGTTTTTGTAGTCCTAATTTGTATTTACTAGACAGCTCTGTTTTCTAGTAGAATGTTACCTCTATTTATTGTACTTCCTAGTGAGTACTAGTCTAATGGACACACCTGCCCATTCCTTGCATGCACTGAGAGAGGACCCCTTCATGTTACAGTTAGAGGACTCTAGACCCCACAACTGACCCCAACCACTACGCTTAGGCGAGTACATGTACTTGTACTTGTGGCTGGCAGTATTGATACTCGTTGTGATGGCATTCCTGACATCCTGATTCCACTTCAGTTTCTTTGTGTGTGTGTACTCGCCTATTTGTGGTTGCAGGGGTCAAGACATAGCTCCTGGCTCTGCCTCTTCATTCTGTGTGTGTGTGTTTGTGTGTGTGTGTGTGTGTGTGTGTGTGTGTGTGTGTGTGTGTGTGTGTGTGTGTGTGTGTGTGTGTGTGTGTGTGTGAGATTATGTATGTGATTGTGTGTGTGAATTTGCTCACCTATTTGTGATTGCAGGAGTTGAGTCACAGCTCCTGGTCCCACCTCTTTGTTGGTCGCTACAATGTTTGTGTGTGAATGTGTGAGTGAATATGTGTGAGTGACTGTGTGGTTGTAAGTGACTGTGTGAGTGAGTGAATGTGTGTGTGAATGTGTGAGTGAATGTGTGTTTGTGAAAGTGTGAGTGAATGTGTGGGTGTGAGTGAATGTGTGAGTGTTGAAATACTGCTGCTTGTTATACTTACACATAAAAATATGAGCAGTCATTGGGGATTCCGTAGACTCCTTCATTTGAGCAAGGCTGAATGTTGTTGTTACGAAGGAAGGCAGGAACTAACTGAGAATTATCAACACTTGTTATATTTTGTTTTGATGGTATACTGATAAGACTCTCTGGTGTTTGTGCAGTGATCTCCTTTATTAATGTAGCATTGACTGGTATATCAACTGGTACACTCTTTGCTGATGATGAACTGTGATTGACTGGGTTTGACTTCCTGAGTTCTACTGGAGTCACTGTAGAAAATTAAAGAAACTTTTAGTCTGCATCCATTAATAAATTACAGTGGTACCTTGAGTTATGAACTTAATTTGTTCCAGAAGGCTGTTCAAGTGCCGATACCGAATGAATTTGTTCCCATAAGGAATAATGTAAATTAGATTAGTCTGAGGCCCCCAAAAATACACTTACAAAAGCACTTACAAAGATACACTTACATAATTGTTTGAGTTGGGAGCTGTTCGAAACTCGAGGTACCACTGTATATATGTACAGTGGGCCTTCGTTTTTCGTAAGGCTCAAAAGTCATAATTTTTGGAAATTGTAAAGTTTTTCGTCAGAACATTGACTCAGGAATCATCATTTGACTTGCAAATAGTCGTTCGTCTGGGATGCGTACGCATGGCCCCGAGCCGCCTCACACTCCATTCCAGCCAGTTTGCCATTGTTTACCAGTGAGTGAGGATGATCTCACGAGTTCATATGATACATTTCATAATATTCCATTCGTTTTAGTGCTTGCAGCTGCTAAATAAGCCACCATGACTCCAAAGAAAGCTTCTAGTGCCAGCCCTTTGGTAAAGAATTTAACAAACACATAATTTAAGAAAAAGTTTGTAGAAAAATATAAAAGTGGTGGTGGTAGAGAGTGGTAGCAGTTGTGATAGTGGTAGAGGGTGGTAGTGATGGAGGTAGCAGTTGTGATTATGGTAGAGGGTGGTAGTGATGGTGGTAGAGGGTGGTAGGATTGTGATAGTGGTAGAGGGTGATAGCATTGTGATAGTGGTGGAGGGTGGTAGCATTGTGATAGTGGTAGATGGTGGTAGCATTGTGATAGTGGTAGACAGTGGTAGCATTATGATAGTGGTAGACAGTGGTAGTGATGGTGGTACAAGGTGGTAGTGATGGTGGTAGAGGGTGGTAGCAGTTGTGATAATGGTAGAGGGTGGTAGTGGTTGTGATGGTGGTAGAGGGTGGTACCATTGTGATAGTGGTTGAGGGTGGTAGTGATGGTGGTAGAAGGTGGTAGTGATGGTGGTAGAGGGTGGTAGCAGTTGATAGTGGTAGAGGGTGATAGTGGTTGTGATGGTGGTGATTCAGCGATTCTGCTAACTCCTCCAATGTTGTTGGAGTTATATAGGGCTACAGAAAACACCGCCGCCTCAGCTGCTGCTTCACCACCGTTTATTTTTTTTTATTATCACACTGGCTGATTCCCACCAAGGCAGGGTGGCCCGAAAAAGAAAAACTTTCACCATCATTCACTCCATCACTGTCTTGCCAGAAGGGTGCTTTACACTACAGTTTTTAAACTGCAACATTAACACCTCTCCTTCAGAGTGCAGGCACTGTACTTCCCATCTCCAGGACTCAAGTCCGGCCTGCCGGTTTCCCTGAACCCCTTCATAAATGTTACTTTGCTCACACTCCAACAGCACGTCAAGTATTAAAAACCATTTGTCTCCATTCACTCCTATCAAACACGCTCACGCATGCCTGCTGGAAGTCCAAGCCCCTCGCACACAAAACCTCCTTTACCCCCTCCCTCCAACCCTTCCTAGGCCGACCCCTACCCCGCCTTCCTTCCACTACAGACTGATACACTCTTGAAGTTATTCTGTTTCGCTCCATTCTCTCTACATGTCCGAACCACCTCAACAACCCTTCCTCAGCCCTCTGGACAACAGTTTTGGTAATCCCGCACCTCCTCCTAACTTCCAAACTACGAATTCTCTGCATTATATTCACACCACACATTGCCCTCAGACATGACATCTCCACTGCCTCCAGCCTTCTCCTCGCTGCAACATTCATCACCCATGCTTCACACCCATATAAGAGCGTTGGTAAAACTATACTCTCATACATTCCCCTCTTTGCCTCCAAGGACAAAGTTCTCTGTCTCCACAGACTCCTAAGTGCACCACTCACTCTTTTTCCCTCATCAATTCTATGATTCACCTCATCTTTCATAGACCCATCCGCTGACACGTCCACTCCCAAATATCTGAATACGTTCACCTCCTCCATACTCTCTCCCTCCAATCTGATATTCAATCTTTCATCACCTAATCTTTTTGTTATCCTCATAACCTTACTCTTTCCTGTATTCACCTTTAATTTTCTTCTATTGCACACCCTACCAAATTCATCCACCAATCTCTGCAGCTTCTCTTCAGAATCTCCCAAGAGCACAGTGTCATCAGCAAAGAGCAGCTGTGACAACTCCCACCCTGTGTGTGATTCTTTATCTTTTAACTCCACGCCTCTTGCCAAGACCCTCGCATTTACTTCTCTTACAACCCCATCTATAAATATATTAAACAACCACGGTGACATCACACATCCTTGTCTAAGGCCTACTTTTACTGGGAAAAAATTTCCCTCTTTTCTACATACTCTAACTTGAGCCTCACTATCCTCGTAAAAACTCTTCACTGCTTTCAGTAACCTACCTCCTACACCATACACTTGCAACATCTGCCACATTGCCCCCCTATCCACCCTGTCATACGCCTTTTCCAAATCCATAAATGCCACAAAGACCTCTTTAGCCTTATCTAAATACTGTTCACTTATATGTTTCACTGTAAACACCTGGTCCACACACCCCCTACCTTTCCTAAAGCCTCCTTGTTCATCTGCTATCCTATTCTCCGTCTTACTCTTAATTCTTTCAATTATAACTCTACCATACACTTTACCAGGTACACTCAACAGACTTATCCCCCTATAATTTTTGCACTCTCTTTTATCCCCTTTGCCTTTATACAAAGGAACTATGCATGCTCTCTGCCAATCCCTAGGTACCTTACCCTCTTCCATACATTTATTAAATAATTGCACCAACCACTCCAAAACTATATCCCCACCTGCTTTTAACATTTCTATCTTTATCCCATCAATCCCGGCTGCCTTACCCCCTTTCATTTTACCTACTGCCTCACGAACTTCCCCCACACTCACAACTGGCTCTTCCTCACTCCTACAAGATGTTATTCCTCCTTGCCCTATACATGAAATCACAGCTTCCCTATCTTCATCAACATTTAACAATTCCTCAAAATATTCCCTCCATCTTCCCAATACCTCTAACTCTCCATTTAATAACTCTCCTCTCCTATTTTTAACTGACAAATCCATTTGTTCTCTAGGCTTCCTTAACTTGTTAATCTCACTCCAAAACTTTTTCTTATTTTCAACAAAATTTGTTGATAACAGCTCACCCACTCTCTCATTTGCTCTCTTTTTACATTGCTTCACCACTCTCTTAACCTCTCTCTTTTTCTCCATATACTCTTCCCTCCTTGCATCACTTCTACTTTGTAAAAACTTCTCATATGCTAACTTTTTCTCCCTTACTACTCTCTTTACATCATCATTCCACCAATCGCTCCTCTTCCCTCCTGCACCCACTTTCCTGTAACCACAAACTTCTGCTGAACACTCTAACACTACATTTTTAAACCTACCCCATTCCTCTTCGACCCCATTGCCTATGCTCTCATTAGCCCATCTATCCTCCAATAGCTGTTTATATCTTACCCTAACTGCCTCCTCTTTTAGTTTATAAACCTTCACCTCTCTCTTCCCTGATGCTTCTATTCTCCTTGTATCCCATCTACCTTTTACTCTCAGTGTAGCTACAACTAGAAAGTGATCTGATATATCTGTGGCCCCTCGATAAACATGTACATCCTGAAGTCTACTCAACAGTCTTTTATCTACTAATACATAATCCAACAAACTACTGTCATTTCGCCCTACATCATATCGTGTATACTTATTTATCCTCTTTTTCTTAAAATATGTATTACCTATAACTAAACCCCTTTCTATACAAAGTTCAATCAAAGGGCTCCCATTATCATTTACACCTGGCACCCCAAACTTACCTACCACACCCTCTCTAAAAGTTTCTCCTACTTTAGCATTCAGGTCCCCTACCACAATTACTCTCTCACTTGGTTCAAAGGCTCCTATACATTCACTTAACATCTCCCAAAATCTCTCTCTCTCCTCTGCATTCCTCTCTTCTCCAGGTGCATACACGCTTATTATGACCCACTTCTCGCATCCAACCTTTACTTTAATCCACATAATTCTCGAATTTACACATTCATATTCTCTTTTCTCCTGATCATTTAACATTACTGCTACCCCTTCCTTTGCTCTAACTCTCTCAGATACTCCAGATTTAATCCCATTTATTTCCCCCCACTGAAACTCTCCTACCCCCTTCAGCTTTGTTTCGCTTAGAGCCAGGACATCCAACTTCTTTTCATTCATAACATCAGCAATCATCTGTTTCTTGTCATCCGCACTACATCCACGCACATTTAAACAACCCAGTTTTATAAAGTTTTTCTTCTTCTCTTTTTTAGTAAATGTATACAGGAGAAGGGGTTACTAGCCCATTGCTCCCGGCATTTTAGTCGCCTCATACGACACGCATGGCTTACGGAGGAAAGATTCTTTTCCACTTCCCCATGGACAATAGAAGAAATAAAAAAGAACAAGAGCTATTTAGAATAAGGAGAAAAACCTAGATGTATGTATATATATATATGCATGTGCGTGTCTGTGAAGTGTGACCAAAGTGTAAGTAGGAGTAGCAAGATATCCCTGTTATCTAGCGTGTTTATATATATATATATATATATATATATATATATATATATATATATATATATATATATATATATATATAGGAGTCTGTGGAGACAAAGAACTTTGTCCTTGGAGGCAAAGAGGGGAATGTATGAGAGTATAGTTTTACCAACGCTCTTATATGGGTGTGAAGCGTGGGTGATGAATGTTGCAGCGAGGAGAAGGCTGGAGGCAGTGGAGATGTCATGTCTGAGGGCAATGTGTGGTGTGAATATAATGCAGAGAATTCGTAGTTTGGAAGTTAGGAGGAGGTGCGGGATTACCAAAACTGTTGTCCAGAGGGCTGAGGAAGGGTTGTTGAGGTGGTTCGGACATGTAGAGAGAATGGAGCGAAACAGAATGACTTCAAGAGTGTATCAGTCTGTAGTGGAAGGAAGGCGGGGTAGGGGTCGGCCTAGGAAGGGTTGGAGGGAGGGGGTAAAGGAGGTTTTGTGTGTGAGGGGCTTGGACTTCCAGCAGGCATGCGTGAGCGTGTTTGATAGGAGTGAATGGAGACAAATGGTTTTTAATACTTGACGTGCTGTTGGAGTGTGAGCAAAGTAACATTTATGAAGGGATTCAGGGAAACCGGCAGGCCGGACTTGAGTCCTGGAGATGGGAAGTACAGTGCCTGCACTCTGAAGGAGGGGTGTTAATGTTGCAGTTTAAAAACTGTAGTGTAAAGCACCCTTCTGGCAAGACAGTGATGGAGTGAATGATGGTGAAAGTTTTTCTTTTTCGGGCCACCCTGCCTTGGTGGGAATCGGCCAGTGTGATAATAAAAAAAAAAAAAAAAAAAAAATATATACATATATATATATAAACATATATATACATATATATATATATATATATATATATATATATATATATATTTATTATACCTACCATCCAACTTATGACTGAGTTCGGTTCCAAGAAACCGGTCGTAAGTCGAAATGGTCGTAAGTTGAACTTTACTACTGAATATCAACAAAACATTTTTGTCATGACTTTATTTTATTGTTTTATTTTGGTAATTCATGATTTACTTTACTTTTTATGTTGTTAGTAGTGTATTTTATACTGTAAGGTTTAGGATAAACACTGTGTACAACACAAATAGTTGTTTATTTTCCAGAAATTTGGCATAAAAAACACGGTCGTAAGTCGAGTGGTCGTAAGTCGAGCAGGTCGTAAGTCGGATGGTATATATATATATATATATATATATATATATATATATATATATATATATGTATATATATATATATATATGTATATATATATATATATATGTATATATATATATATATATGTATATATATATATATATATATATGTATATATATATATATATATATATATATATATATATATATATATATATATATATATATATATATATATATACATACATATACATACATATATATATATATATACAGTGGACCCCCGCATAACGATTTTAATCCGTGCAAGAGGGCTCATTGGTATGCGAAATAATCGGTATGCGAATGAATATTCCCCATAAGAAATAATGGAAATCAAATTAATCCGTGCAAGACACCCAAAAGTATGAAAAAAAAAATTTTACCACATGAAATATACATTTTCCTACACACAAAGAGAAGGATACATGCACAATAGTAGAGTAGTACATGCACAGTATATATTGTGCATGTACTAGTCTACTAAATGAAGAATAAATGACACTTACCTTTATTGAAGATGCAGCAATGACTGATGAGACACTGTGTCCTGGGAGTGCCTTTTCCTCCTGAGTACTGTAGGTCCTGTTTGGTATTTTCTTCCAGAACATGCCTTATCACACTGTGTATGTCACTACGATTCTTAAATCTCTCAAACCAACCTTTGCTGGCTTTAAATTCACCAATATGAGCACTAGTTCCAGGCATTTTTCCCTGTTCACCTGGGTGTTAGTCGACTGGTGTGGGTTGCATCCTGGGAGACAAGATTAAGGACCCTAATGGAAATAAGTTAGACAGTCTTCGATGACACTGACTTTTTTTGGGTTATCCTGGGTGGCAAATCCTCTGGGGTTAATTGTTTCTTGGTATATTCTCAATAAGCCACACCAACAACAGTGCTACAGCAGCAGCAGACGATGCTACAGCAGCAGCAGATGATGCTACAGCAGCAGCAGCAGCTGACAGTGCAGCAGCAGCAGCAGCTGTACCACCAATAGTAGCGATGGTTGATTGGGGTTTATTATACAACCTGGCCAGCTCGGAGACACGCACTCCACTTTCATACTTATCAATGATCTTTTTCTTCATCTCTATTGTAATTCTCACCCTTATTGCTGTAGGGTTGGCACTAGAAGCTTTCTTGGGGCCCATGGTCACTTATTTTCCAGATAAAGCACCGAAAACAATGTAATAATACGAAATGTTCCGATTGTATGCTTGCATGTTACCGCGGAGGCTGGCTGGTAAACAATGCCACCGGCGGAACATGTGAGGCTGGCTGAGGGCGCACATTGGATGCATCTCGGACGAAAATTGGTGAGCGGGTTTTTAAGCGGTATGCGAGGCAAAATTTTTGCGATTAAAGCAAGCGGTATGCGGATTAATCGTTATGTGATGCCAACGGTATGCGAGGGTCCACTGTATATATATATTCTTCTTTCAACATACCAGCCATATCCCACCGAGATAGGGTGGCCCAAAAGAAAAAACTAAAGTTTCTCCTTTCATATTTAGTAATATATACAGGAGAAGGGGTTACTAACCCCTTGCTCCCGGCAGTTTAGTCGCCTCTTACGACACGCATGGCTTACAGAGGAAGAATTCTGTTCCACTTCCTCATGGAGATAAGAGGAAATAAACAAGAACAAGAATTAGAAAGAAAATAGAAGAAAACCCAGAGGGGTGTGTATATATATGCTTGTACACGTATGTGTAGTGTGACCTAAGTGTAAGTAGAAGTGGCAAGACATACCTGAAATATTGCATATTTATGAGACAGACAAAAGACACCAGCACTCCTACCATCATGTAAAACAATTACAGGCTTTCGTTTTACACTCACTTGGCAGGACGGTAGTACCTCCCTGGGCGGTTGCTGTCTACCAACCTACTACCTTAAATATATATATATATATATATATATATATATATATATATATATATATATATATATATATATATATATATATATATATATATATATATATATACAGTGGACCCCCGCATACCGTTGGCATCACATACCGTTCAATCCGCATACCGCTCGCTTTTATCGCAAAAATTTTGCCTCGCATACTGCTCAAAAACCCGCTCACCGTTCTTCGTCCGAGACGCGTCCAATGTGCGCCCTTAGCCAGCCTCACATGTGCCGCCGGTGGCATTGTTTACCAGCCAGCCTCCGCGGTAACATCCAAGCATACAATCGGAACATTTTGTATTATTACAGTGTTTTCGGTGATTTTATCTGCAAAATAAGTGACCATGGGCCCCAAGAAAGCTTCTAGTGGCAACCCTACAGCAATAAGGGTGAGAATTACTATAGAGATGAAGAAAAAGATCATTGATAAGTATGAAAGTGGAGTGCGTGTCTCCGAGCTGGCCAGGTTGTATAATAAACCCCAATCAACCATCGCTACTATTGGTGGTACAGCTGCTGCTGCTGCTGTACCACCGTCAGCTGCTGCTGCTGCTGTAGTACTGTCTGCTGCTGCTGTAGCATCATCTGCTGCTGCTGTAGCACTGTCAGCTGCTGCTGCTGTTGTACCACCGTCAGCTGCTGCTGCTGCTGTAGTACCGTCTGCTGCTGCTGTAGCATCGTCTGCTGCTGCTGTAGCACTGTCAGCTGGTGCTGCTGTTGTACCACCGTCAGCTGCTGCTGCTGCTGTTGTAGTACCATCTGCTGCTGCTGTAGTACCGTCTGCTGCTGCTGTAGCATCATCTGCTGCTGCTGTAGCACTGTCAGCTGCTGCTGCTGCTGTAGCACTGTCAGCTGCTGCTGCTGCTGTAGCACTGTCAGCTGCTGCTGCTGCTGTAGCACTGTCAGCTGCTGCTGCTGTAGCACCGTTGTTGGTGTGGCTTATTGAGAATACCAAGAAACAATTAACCCCAGAGGATTTGTCACCCAGGATAACCCAAAAAAGTCAGTGTCATCGAAGACTGTCTAACTTATTTCCATTGGGGTCCTTAATCTTGTCTCCCAGGATGCAACCCACACCAGTCGACTAACACCCAGGTGAACAGGGAAAAATGCCTGGAACTAGTGCTCATATTGGTGAATTTAAAGCCAGCAAAGGTTGGTTTGAGAGATTTAAGAATCGTAGTGGCATACACAGTGTGATAAGGCCTGTTTTGGAAGAAAATGCCAAACAGGACCTACAGTACTCAGGAGGAAAAGGCACTCCCAGGACACAGTGTCTCATCAGTCATTGCTGCATCTTCAATAAAGGTAAGTGTCATTTATTCTTCATTTAGTAGAGTAGTACATGCACAATATATATTGTGCATGTACTACTCTACTATTGTGCATGTATCCTTCTCTTTGTGTGTAGGAAAATGTATATTTCATGTGGTAAAATTTTTTTTTTCATACTTTTGGGTGTCTTGCACGGATTAATTTGATTTCCATTATTTCTTATGGGGAAAATTCATTCGCATACCGATTATTTCGCATACCAATGAGCCCTCTTGCACGGATTAAAGTCGCTATGCGGGGGTCCACTGTATACAGGTCTGCCATCACAAATCCGGCAATCAGTTATTCGGTTCCTTCAGTTATTCGGCACTAATTTTGGCTAGCATAATTTCAAATTTCCAGGGTCGCCACACCAACCTGCTGGTACTGTTTGGTGGCGCTACTTGCTGCATAAGTCATTCCAATTTCTTTTTCTCCATTTATTGCTTTAACCTGCTTACTTTTAGCCCTAGCCATGGTTCCAATGAATAAAAGAAATGCTTCTCATTATGTAAAGCACCTACACATTACATTGTCCATTAAAGATAAGGTGGCTTTGAAGCCACTGTCGGTTGTCATGAGCTCAGTCTCATGAAGTAGGAGAATATGCTTTATTATTATGCTAATATCAACACTACAGCTTATTTGCCTATCACAGTTGATCTAATATGACATAAGAAACAATATAAATAACATAAAACATGTTAAATACTTCAGAATGAATAATATTTGGCATAACACCGAGCAGTTCGACAGAGTTATGAAGAGGATATGGTAAACAAATACCATTCTCCTATCCTTGTCTTGGGGACTTACATTAGAGGAAACGGAGTATAGCACAGGGCTAACTATGATATACACTCGTACTCCACCATAAACATGAAACAAAAAAATTATTTTCTCTCTATAGATTATCACACTTAGCAGCATATGTGTAGAGAACCTAGGATAACCCCAAAAAAACCATCATGGCTTATTTTTAGTACCTGGCTTGGATTAGCCATATATTATTTTTGGTAAATATTCGATTCCCAGCCAGGGTAGGAACATTAGGCGTGTTTCTTTACACCTGTTGTCTATGTTTACCCATCAGTAAATGGGTACCTGTGTGTTAGCCGACTAGTGTGGGTGTTATCCTGGGACACAGATCTAATTTTCTTGAAATACTCAGCATAACAAGTGCCTTTCTGTACAGTAGTATGTCACTCGTATTGTAGATAGTGACCCTCGTATTGTAGATAGTCTTAATGACCCTCGTGTAGTAGATAGTCTTTTTAGTATGATAATAAGATGTTATCTTCATTATAGAATAATAAGAAAATATTATAACATTTATTTTTTTTTTTTATTATCACACCGGCCGATTCCCACCAAGGCAGGGTGGCCCGAAAAAGAAAAACTTTCACCATCATTCACTCCATCACTGTCTTGCCAGAAGGGTGCTTTACACTACAGTTTTTAAACTGCAACATTAACACCCCTCCTTCAGAGTGCAGGCACTGTACTTCCCATCTCCAGGACTCAAGTCCGGCCTGCCGGTTTCCCTGAATCCCTTCATAAATGTTACTTTGCTCACACTCCAACAGCACGTCAAGTATTAAAAACCATTTGTCTCCATTCACTCCTATCAAACACGCTCACGCATGCCTGCTGGAAGTCCAAGCCCCTCGCACACAAAACCTCCTTTACCCCCTCCCTCCAACCCTTCCTAGGCCGACCCCTACCCCGCCTTCCTTCCACTACAGACTGATACACTCTTGAAGTCATTCTGTTTCGCTCCATTCTCTCTACATGTCCGAACCACCTCAACAACCCTTCCTCAGCCCTCTGGACAACAGTTTTGGTAATCCCGCACCTCCTCCTAACTTCCAAACTACGATGAGGTAAAAGGACCCCAATGGAAATAAGTCACTCTGTCTGACTTTTTTGGGTTATCCTAGGTTCTCTACACATATACTGCTATGTATGATAATTCTGTGTAACTGTATTTGTGTATACCTGAATAAACTTACTTACTTACTGATGTCAGCTAGGCCTGTATACCTTGTACATGTACGTGTAGTAAATAAAGATATTATTATTATTATTATTATTATTATTATTATTATTATTATATTATTATTTTCTCAGTTGTTTGTTGGGTTATCTTATTCAAACTTGGGCAATGTATGATGGAAAGATACTTCTTCACTTAGACCAAAAATGAAAGAAATCAGACCATAAATAGCGGAGTTCACTTCTCAGCCATTAGCGGCCGCTTAGCGGTATATTTTTGTATGGTTGTTATGGTTATATTCTCATTTTTTCGGTCTCATTTGATAGAATGAAAGATATATTACAGAAATAGATATGATTTTGATTGCTTTCACGATGAAAAGTACCTTGAAATTGTGCTCACAGTAGCGAAAATGTTCTATTCTTTAGCAAAGCTCAAGAGTAAACAAATGACGTCACCGTCCAATACCTGTCCACCTGCCAGTCAAAATTTCAGTACGGAGTCAAGAATGGATTGACATTATTTATACAATTATTACAATAATGCAGTAGTCTGCATAACAGTAAATCTTTTATTTATTTTGTGAATAAAAATTCCAAATGGTAAGAAGAGTAATATAAGAGGGGCCTGTAGCCGTGACTAATGAACAGAGAAAATGTTATTTTAGTGCCAGGAATGTCTGCATTGTTTATTCTGGACACTATTTTGAAATTGGCATCTGTTGAAATTTGTGTGAAATAGGCCAAACTGCCAATTTCTGACCACTTTATTGGGTAGTTGAAATAAGTGAATGGGCGGTTTCTTGTACTCAGTTGACAGACTAGAAGTAAATAAGTTTATTCAGGTATACACAAATACAGTTACATAGATTATCATACATAGCAGTGTATGTATAGAGAACCTAGGATAACCCAGAAAAGTCAGACAAAGTGACTTATTTCCAGTACCTGGCTTGGGCTTGCCATATATGATTTTTGGTAAATATTTTTTTTTTCTCGGTTGTTTGTTGGTCTATCTCATTGAAACTTGGGCAGTGTATGATGGAAAGATGCTTCTTAACGTACAACAAAAATAAAAATGATGGACGATAAATAAGGGAGTTCACTTCTCAGCCTTTAGCCGCCTCTTTGCAGTATATTTTCGTATTGTTTTTATGGTTGTGTTCTCATTTTTTGGACTCATTTGATATAATGGAAGATATATTACAGAAATAGACATGATTTTGATTGCTTTTATGATGAAAAGTACCTTGAAATTCAGCTCAAAGTAGCGGAAATGTTCGATTTTTGCTGATGTTCAATGAACTGTGTAAGTCAAGTTGGTTAATTTTATTAAATGTATTCTAACCTAACCACTCTGTAATTCGGCAAACTCAGTAATCCAGCACACTACAGGTCCCAATGGTGCCGGATTTGTGATGGAGGACCTGTATATATACAGTGGACCCTTGTTTTTCATAATTAATTCGTTCCAGAGACTGTGACTATTATCGAAATTGACAATTTGCAAGTCCATTTTCTCCATAAGAAATAATGTAAGTCCAATTAATTCGTTCCAGACACCCAGAAGTATCAACAATTTTTTTTTCCTTAAAGATAGATTTATATGCATGAAAGAATGAACATTCAACATAACAGTTACCTTTTTTGAAGGTTGTTGTTGATGAATGTAAGACAGGGAGGAGGAGAGAGTGAAATGGGGTTATTGTTTGGAAGGGGAATCCCCCTCCATAAGGACTCTAGGTCACTTCAGGGGTCACTTCCTTAGCTTAAATATAGATTTACATGCAGAAAAGAATGCCAAATAAATGTAAAGCACTAATAAAATGTATAAATGAACATTTAACATCACACTTACCTTTTATTGAAGACTTTTGTTGGTGTATGGCAAACGGGGCAGAGAGAGGGGAGGCGAGTTTCTTGTTGGAGAATATGACACTAATATCAACTCTATGACTTATTTATCACAATTCAAGTTATATGACATAATAAACAATATTAATAACATAGAAACATGGGATATACTCTAGAGTGAATAAGTCATTATGTATGTCACGACTGGTGTTGTGTTGTTGTTGGTTGTATAAGCCCCTGAGAGTAAGCCATCCATAATGGTGGTGAAGTAGCAGCTGAGGTGGGGGTGTTTTCTGTAGCCCTATATAACTCCAACAACATTGGAGGAGTTGGTAGAATCGCTGAATCACTGAAGGCGGCACCCTCTACCACCATCACAACCACTACCACCCTCTACCACCATCACTACCACCTTCTACCACCATCACTACCACTGTCTACCACTATCACAACCACTACCACCATCACTACCACCATCACTACCACCATCACTACCACCATCACTATCACCATCACTACCACCATCACTACCACCCTCTACCACCATCACCACCACCCTCTACCACCATCACTACCTCCCTCTACCACCATCACTACCACCCTCTACCACCATTGTTGGGAGGGTTCATGGAGATGTGATGGTTGGAGTTAAACACACTTGTTGGATGGTAACACTTACATTAGCAGAGTGTGAAGGAGGAGCCCAGACTGGCCTGTCCTGTTCCCTGGTAGGTCTACAGTGAAGAGCTCCCAACTCGGCAGTTATGTAAGTGTATTTTTGTAAGTGCTTTTGTTAGTGTATTTTTCGGGGTCTCAAACAGACTAATCTAATTTACATTATTCCTTATGGGAACAAATTCGTTTGGTATCGGCACTCGAACAGCCTTCTGGAACAAATATATATATATATATATATATATATATATATATATATATATATATATATATATATATATATATATATATATATATATATATATATATATATATACATACACACACAGTGGTCCCTCGTTTTTTGTAATTAATCCGTTCCTGTAGGAGCTACTATAAACGAAATTTACGATTTGCGAATCAATTTTCCCCATAAGAAATAATGTAAATACAATTAATCCGTTCCTGACACCCAGAAGTATTAAAACAAAAAAAATTTTTACATGAAATATACATGTAGTACATAAACAATACAATGGGAAATGATGAATGAAACATTAACAGCATAACACTTACCTTTATTGGAGATTCTTCTTAGTGTATGGGAGACTGGAGGAGGAGAGAGATTGGATTGTTTACAGTTTGGAAGGGGAATCCCCTTCCAGCAACACCTCAGGTACCAATTGCTTCTCTGGGGTTGCTTCTCTTCTCTGTTTCTTAATGCCACTAGGACCACCTTGAGAGTCACTCTAGTCCTGTCTCGCAAAGTAACTGTGGAGAGAGCTCTGTTTCTGGCGTATCTTTAACACTTCCCTAAAATGACCCAAGACTTTGTCACTGTACATATTTCTCACCTTCTTTACCACAGGCTTGGCACTAGGAGCTTTCTTTGGAGCCATGGTAGTTTATTTAGTACAGTGGGCCCTCAACCAGCGATATTAATCCGTTCCTGAGAGCTCATCGTTAGTCAAAATTATCGTTAGTCAAGTTAATTTTCCCCATAAGAAATAATGGAAATCAAATTAATCCGTGCAAGACACCCAAAAGTATTGAAAAAAAAAAATTTTTACCACATGAAATATTAATTTTAATACACACAAACTGAAGATTACATGCACAGTTACATGACACTTTCCTTTATTGAAGATCTGGTGATGATTGATGGGATGGGAGGAGGGGAGAGGTGTTAGTGTTTAGAAGGGGAATCCCCTTCCATTAGGACTTGAGGCAGCAAGTCTTTTTCTGGGGTTACTTCCCTTGTTCTTTTAATGCCACTAGGACCAGCTTCAGAGTCACTGGACTTCTGTCACACAACAAATCTGTCCATAGATACCTGTACCTCTCATTCCTTTATGACTTTCCTAAAGTGGTTCACAACATTGTCAGTGTACAGGTTGCCAACACGGCTTGCAGTAGCTGTGTCAGGGTGATTTTCATCAAAAAAGGTTTGCACTTCAAGCCACTTTGCACACATTTCCTTTATCTTAGAAGTAGGCAACTTCTTCAATTTCTCTCTCCCCTCCTCCGAAGCAGTTTCCTCAGGTCTGCCCTCTTGCTGTTCAAGATGATCTAGCAGCTCATCAGTGGTTAGTTCTTCACTGTCCTCCACCACCAACTCTTCCACATCCTCCCCACTAACCTCCAACCCCAAGGACTTCCCCAATGCCACAATGGATTCCTCAACTGGCATAGGATTCTCAGGGTTAGCCTCAAACCCTTCAAAATCCCTTTTGTCTACACATTCTGGCCACAGTTTTTTCCAAGCAGAGTTCAATGTCCTCTTAGTCACTTCCTCCCAAGCCTTACCTATAATGTTTACACAATTGAGGATGGTAAAATGATCTTTCCAAAACTCTCTTAGAGTCAATTGAGTTTCTGAGGTCACTACAAAGCACCTTTCAAACATAGCTTTTGTGTACAGTTTCTTGAAGTTGGAAATAACCTGCTGGTCCATGGGCTGCAGGAGAGGAGTGGTATTAGGAGGCAAAAACTTCACCGTAATGAAGCTCATGTCTCTAGAAAGTCACTCTGCCAAGTCTGAAGGATGACCAGGAGCATTGTCTAATACCAGGAGGCACTTAAGGTTTAATTTCTTTTCAATTAAGTAATTTTTCACATTGGGGGCAAATGCATGGTGTAACCAGTCATAGAAAAAGTCCCTAGTGACCCGTGCCTTACTGTTTGCCCTCCACAGCACACACAAATTAGCCTTGAGGACATTGTTTTTCCTGAGCACTCTGGGGGTTTCAGAGTGATACACCTATAAAGGCTTCACTTTGCAATCACCACTAGCATTGGCACACATCAACAGAGTAAGCCTGTCTTTCATAGGCTAATGTCCTGGGAGTGCCTTTTCCTCCTGAGTAATGTAGGTCCTGCTTGGTATTTTCTTCCAAAACAGGCCTGTTTTGTCACAATTAAACACTTGTTCAGGTTTCAGTCCTTCACTGTCTATGTACTCCTTGAAGTCCTGCACATATTTTTCAGCCG